>NW_012118599.1:1479311-1490183 GCF_000951035.1 Colobus angolensis palliatus
ATGCTTTCTTCTTCTCCTCTCCCTACTTCCCTTTTTTTTTTTTTTTTTTTTTTTTTTTTTTTTTTTTTACTATTTCATCTGAAGGAGAGGAGGGAGAGATTTCAGAAGCTTCTACTTGCCCTTCCTTGTTACAGTAGCTCTTACATTACAAGTCAAGGAACTAATAAGCAGTAAGGGCTGTTCCTAATACCAAATATGTTATTTCCAATTATATACTCAGGGACTGAGAAATAACCACAGGGAATAAGGACCCAGGACTCCACTTATTATGTGACCCTTGTATTTCTCATTTTAACAAGGGGAATATAATGATACTTTGGGTCTCCAAGTATCATTGTCAAATTGAACCTTGTATCCAAGAATCTGAAATTTTTGGTATTCCTCTTTACCCAGTATAAATTTACTCAAATGAATGGCTATAGATCTCTTTGGGGAAAGATTATATGAATTACTTTATAGTTCTCTTAGTATTACAAGGTCCTCATCATAAACATCTGGCTGCTTCTTCAGTCAGTTGTTGTGGATTTTTATCTGAAAATTGGCTAAGATATATAGACTAGGCAAGGGATCCTGACTTTTACATTGAAGCAGCTAACCAAAACTAATTGATGAACTATATCCTTCATTAATTTGTATTGTATAGGTCAGGATGGCTTAACCTTAACACTATGGATTTTGGATGTCTTCTTTGTTGTGGAGTCCTGTCTTGTGCATTGTAAGATTTTTACCCTACTAGATGCCAGCAGTGCCCAGCAATTTGGAAAACCAAAAATTTCTCCAGACATTGCCAGATGTCCCTTGGGGTGCAAAATTGTCCCGAATGAGAACTAGCGAATATTTTAACAATTAGACTACTGCTGGTTACCAGGGAGTAGCAATATCCCACCTACTTCGAAGAATATGAACTAACTGAAAATTAACCAGCAACTGATCTAGCTCCCAAATCCCATTTTAGAGACCACTTCCTCAGCTCACTCCTGGCACTAGTTTTCTTAGGTCTGGTTCCCTGGGAACAGTCTCCTGGACAAAGATTTGTTTGCAGAATGTTATTGCCTTTGGATTAAATAACTGTGGGGAAGTAAAGGATATAAAACTAGGTGGAAGAAGAAGTTGAACTGTGATGTCGTCACAACAGAGGCTTCAGTCAGTGACACAGGGATCCCAGGAGCCGGTATGGCCCTTCCAGTTAGGATGGGCGCATGACCTTGAATAAAGTGGCACTGTCTGAGGGCAGTTACAGAAAAGGGGCTCAGTGAAATGCCATCATCTGCCAAAACTTTAGTTTCTGAGAATTCCTCCGTCCTAGGCATACCTGAGCAGCATCTCACAACATCCACTATAGTCTGTTAATCACATAAATAAAAACGTCCAAAGGTATAGATTTCACCTAACTTCACTAGGATATGGTAACATTTCTCTCATCCCCTTCTGCCACCTTTATCATTCAATAATTCGGCTCCAACAAATATAAAACACTGTTTACACATCAAGAAGTATAAGGGACCAAAGATTGTTGGTTTCTGAGAATTTTTGTTGTGTGTCCGTAATCATGCAAATGCTCATTTTTATTTTTGCCAGTCAGAAAAGAAACATTACATAAAGCTGTATTTTGATGAAAGCTTCATTAATATCTGAAAAATTTTATTTGAAGTTTGAATGGATTTGGGTTGATGACTGTGTGGATGACTGAGTAGCTTTATTGTGCTTAATAGAGTGCATTATAAAGTCAAAAACTTATAACACATCACTGATGTGATTTCCCAACCTGACATTATTATATAACCAACATGGCATAACAAAAAATTATGTAAAGAAATTTAATTGCTTTTTGTAAATAATAATAACATCCCCAATTTAAATAACTATTTAGAATGATGTCTTCGTAGCCAAATATTAAACCAAGTGTCCTCACCTAACACTGCTATGCCATCTTAGGAGTTTGAACTTGAAAACTCTGACAATTTATGCATTTTAATAGTTTCCTTCAACTTTGTGGCTATCAGGACATGCTGCTGGTATAACCGGCTTAATATGAACAGTTTCTTTTTTTCTATTATAAACCACTATTTTCAGAAATGTATCATCCCAGAAAATATTACCATGAGGAAACTTGGCATATCACAATTTTAGCCCAGAAAATTAAGCTTTACCAAATCCACACAGACATACAGACACACACACCACACACACACACACACACACACACACACCTGTATTTGCAAAAGGCAAAAACAATTTTAGTAGTTTTCAAAATAAATGTTGGGACTGACTGCAAGATGGGAGAGTGTGAGATCAAACAAATTTTGTTGGTGAAGACACTAAGTAGAGGAAATTTTCTATATAAAATATTTGAAGTCAAATATTTCCTTTTGATTTTCAAAGTAACACGTTTATTACTGTCTAAACCTTCAATGTAGCAATAATGATTGTAATTGTAATGAAACACCTATAGGTCATGTTGGCTATTTTTCAGTTTATTTGATTTCAATGTTAAGCTGCCATGAATACAATAATAAATAATTTTATTTATTAAAACTAAATAATGTAAATAAGCCACCATTTAAAGAAGCATTATTATGTTTACAGCATCTCATGCTCTGTCAATTCATAGAATTTTTTCTGATTTGAATTATTTTAATGCTTTATTAAATTCCTGCATTAAAAATTCCTATTCTTGATTTCTTTGATTTTTTCTTTTTACATGTACTTTGTCTCATTTTTGTTTTTTCTATTATTTTATTACTATCCATGTTTTACAAACTTAATATTCCCCATTTTCTCTATTACTTAATATTCTCTAATCTACTTAATATTATCTATTTTAATCTACTTATATTTTCTATTTTCATCTTTCAGTTTGTTTTATTAATAATATAGTTGTTTTATATTAAAACAATAATTAATTGATGAATATTAAACACCTGCATGCATTTATTGCTCAAGCTACTTTTAAAAATATGGAATTTATTTAACTAGTAAGTGAACAGATATGGTAAATATGCTAAAAACCTCATTTTAAAAATTTGAATAAACAATTTTAGATGATCTTATCTTGTCCATCTTTCTACTACATTTCAATCTGTCATATGTGGCAAATGCCCCTTGTATAATTTTCTTTTGTTTTTTTGTATGGTAAATATGCTAAAAACCTCATTTTAAAAATTTGAATAAACAATTTTAGATGATCTTATCTTGTCCATCTTTCTACTACATTTCAATCTGTCATATGTGGCAAATGCCCCTTGTATAATTTTCTTTTGTTTTTTTGTAACTACTCTTGATTGATTCAAGTGTTCATGAAATGTATGTATTTCCAGAAGAAATTTGTATTTAGTTATGCTGTATGTCTACACTGATACTCTGCACTGATTTTCCATTGAGTTCCAAGAGTTAATATTAGTATACATATACAGAGAGGGCTTTTGTCATTTTTAGAGCTTGTTTTTAATCTCTTCTAAAGCTTTTTACTGAAGGCTGTTGAAAACAAAGTACAGTACAACTCTCCACTTCTCCTCTGGCTGTCCAAATACTGCTAAACAGTAAGCAGATGCCTTCCTTTACTTTTTGATTTAGTAAATTAAGACATATTGTTGACTGAGTCTTAGATGACATCATAGTACATTACAAACTTATTTTCATATGGTTACAAATAAATTCTTATTAAACTGCCAAAATTGCCTGTGAATCAACAATGGCACATAGGTATTCTGAAAGAACGGTTTCACTGTCAGCTTTGTTGAGTCAGCCTTCCATTCTAGAGAGATACCCAGGAAGAGAAATGTCTTTTGATTGCTCTGGAGGATCAAGGTTTCTATGGATATCTGCTGTATAACTGATAATAGTTTGTGTTTCTCATTATATTTGATTAAAACAGAAATTAATAACTAAGAAGCAACAAATAGCAGAATGTGGAGAGTTTAACATTACCACAAAATGCACCATGTGCATATTTCAAATGAGACAACAAAAATAGATTCTCTTGGAAAAGCTGATCTCTAATGCCTCCTTAGAAAGCCTAATTTAATTTTGAAAGAAAGTCATACAATTTCCAGATTCAGCCCTCTCATCTGTGTAATGGGGACATTTGATTGGAACATCATAGCAGTTCTTGGGAATACTGGCTATGAAACAGAATATTTCAATATTCATAAAGACCTTATTTACACAAAATAATACCCCTCAAGAAATGAAGTGCATGAAACATAAGCAAATCTGTCCAGAAATTTCTACTACAGATGATGTTATTTTCCTAGGGAAAAAAAGCAGTACTTGTAGGGTGACTAATAAACAATCATATCTATCACCGTTAGAAGGGTTGATTGTATATATAGAAGTCATCCATTATTACTGCTGAGAAATGTGTATGTTACACACACAAGACTACACACACTGTCATACACCCACACACACTCTAAAGATTTCAGAGAAATCCCCATCAAAATATGCCTTCCATTTAATTTTATGTAAGATTGAAAAATGTGAGTGAAGCACATTACTTATGTTCTGTATAAAAGAATGATTCATTATTATTTTCTTCAACCATAACTCAATAGTTGGTGAAGTATTTAATCTTAACCTAAAGAAAACTAGAATAAGAGCCAGGGAGCTTAGCTGGGTAAACTTAGGAAGTCATTTAATCTCTCTTTCAGGTCTGCCTACCTCACAGAGTTGCTTCACAGATGAAACATTGATAGAAAAGTTCTTCGGAAAAGTAAAGTAACATAAATTCAAGATAGTGTTTCTTTTGTTGTTACTCTATGAAAGTGAACCATTAGAAATCTGATGCCAAACGTGGGCATACACTCAGCCATAAAACATAGCCTTTTGAAACATTCACTCTGGATAAAACATCTTTTGTTTTTTCGCTAGTATCATATACTATACTGCACATTAAACAGGATACACTGAGCTCTGTAACGTAGGACGTTAAATGCTATAAAAATAAATTTTAGACTATTGGCCTGTTTAAGGAGTATGTTTCTAACTTCTCTAGACTACATTAAAACACAACACAATTCCTTGTAACTTACAAGTCATTGGTTAATTTTCATATATTCAGTGTGTAAGAAAAGTGTCCCTTCCCATCCCTGCCTCACTGTTGCTTCCAGATCTCTATAGCACTAAAATGTAAGCTAGTTATGGGCAGGAGTTTTTGTTGAATGATTCATCTCCTACACCCAATAACTATAATAATGTTACTTAGCATGTGTTAGATAAAATAAAGGTCAATTTTACTTGTATAACTTTTAGGTGTGAGTTTATTCATTCATTTAGTCATTCATTTAATAAACATTGATCAAGTGCCTATTATGTATCCATTTTGATAACTCTGAGGGTTTTAATCAAAAAAGGAGAAACAGGCAAGCAAAGAAGTACTCATAGATATGCTTTAAAATAGCCTTCTACAAAATGTTATGAAAATATAGAAATGAAATAACTTAATTCCATCTGGGGAAGTCAGAAGTCTCTTGAGTAGATGACAAATTGAATCTCGGATAATCAGTAAGAGTTTTGTTGAAGAAAATAATTGGGAATTAATGGAGGTAATAATAGTATTGAGAAACAATTTTTATGGAACCCTGGCATATCTGCATGTTTTATTAGCAAGGCACTGATTACCTTTCTTTGAGAATATCTTTTCAAGAATGTTTGTGTAGCAAACAGCCATAGAAAGAGAAATAGTATCTCCCTCTAAGGTAAAGGGCATGTATGCCTACAGCCCATTATGAAATTCTGAGGTTCCCCAAGTGCAGCTCCTGCACTGTGACCCACTGCATGTACTGGTGTTACCTGGTCCTCCTCTAGTTTCTCATTTTTAAATGGGTTGTCTTTCATACTTGTTGACTATGTGTGATTTGAGAGCCCTCTCTTAGTGATCTTTAGTCTCTTCCTAAGCATTACTATCTCTGTATTGACTCTTTTTTTCTAATGAGCTTAGATATGCACAAACAATGCCTAGTAGGCAAATCCAACTAAATGTTATACAAGCATGTAGAATTCAATAATTCAAAAATAAATAAGCTAATTATCTCCCCACCAGAACATACTTCTCCCCAGATATTCCCCACTACATGCTGTTCCTTACCTTCTTCTTATATATAATTGGACTGTTTATTACTGGTTCTACTTTGGCATATCCCAGCCCCAGCCCAATGCATGACATATGGACTGTGCTCAGTAATTACTTGTTGATCATATTGGATGATTTCTTCTGTCACTTCTGTCACTGGCTTAATTCAGATAGTCTCGAAAGATTAAATAATAACATTAGATTCAAAAACAGTATCAAATGAACACATATTCTGCTTTGATTGAAATGGCCATAATTGTTAATGATCTGTGATTTAATGTATTCAGATTGCTTGTTAATAATGCCAGCTACACACATTGATGCAAAGAAAGGTCTTCAGTTCTTCAATTGTATTCAGGAAGCATATGGTTAGTACCTTAAAAAACATTATGTACCTTTTTTTTTTCTTTTTTTGGCAAATATTGTCATTGAGGAAAAGAGAACTCTTCTTCCATGTATGTGCCAAGCTAACTGTTGTTGAAATGCAGTTTCAAGAAACAATCAATGCTAGTAAGACCACATGGCTTAAGATTGCCTAGTTTTGTTTTTGTTTCATTCCTGCCAACTGAAGACTAGAAATAAGAAGGAGGAGTGAGCTTTTCTTATTCACCTTCCCATGTCATACCTTTTATTTATTGTTCAGTTGAAATTATAGACACCTTGTAAATTAGGCATGATTTCATTTTGTCATCCAAATGGAGTCTAAAGCTGAGGAACCCCAGGCCTTCCTCTTATCCCTCCACTCTCTCAAGTTAACTTCATGCATCACAACCTGCACAGAAAATGCAGAAAAGAAAATTCTTTTTCTCCTAGGTTGCTTTTTTTGCTTATTGAATTGACTAATTTCATGGAAATTGTGGAGAGTGGTCTGTAAACATTGTAATGGGGACCATTTAGGTTCTCTTTCTGAGAGCTCAGAATGCTGATAAAACCTGTAACAGCTCTGGGCCCTAAAAATGGCCTTTTAATATTTTTTGTTCCACAGACTTAAATTTGGTTCTGCATTCAAAACAGCCACCTTACCCATATATGCTGTAATTTTTACAAGGACAGAGTGTGACAATATAAACTGGCTGGCTTGGATTCATCATTCCTGATAAAAGACAAAAACAAGCAAACAAAAACCTTTGAAGTACAGGTTCTGTGGTTCCGGGCTGATTCTGTCAACTATCCACTTAAAGAACTTGATGATGGGTTACCCAAACTTAACTTGGCTCAGAGGTACCCAGAGATTATGTTGGTACAGTCTGAAAAGATGGTGTATGCTTCTGACTTTAACTGCAATATACAATTTCAAAGGCTCTTTCATTTTCCCCCTTTTTTAAATAACAGCCTTCTAAATGGGCATATTTACAAGGCAAATATATCTTCTAAACTAGATCCATAGTGCCTAGTGTAGGGGCAGAGGTTTCAGAAACCAGACCATTTACCATTTCAGATTTTAGCAAAAGGTAGAACAAGGGGTTGCCACATTTGGCTGGAGTTAGGCTGCTCCCAGCGGGTTATTGTGGTATAGGTTCCACTAGGCATGGGTCTGTCTTTCAGGGAGCAACATTTAGGTGGTAACTGTGCTGTGTGACCTAGAGAAAAAGTAAGCAGCACATTGTCTTTTCTAGCCTCAGTTTTCTGGGCCCAATTCCCAAAATCAAATTCATGTTCAAGTTCAAGGTATAGAAGGTGGCATCCTGTATACCTCTTTATGGAAGTAGAAGTAGTCTTTTAACTTAAAGAGGTATTTATTTATTTATTTATTTAGACAGGTCTTATTGTGTCACCCAGGCTGGAATGCAGTGGCACAATCATTGCTCACTGCAGCCTTGATCTCCTGGACTCAAGCAATCTTCCCACCTCAGACTCTCAAGTAGAGTAGCTTGAGACTACAGGATGCACCACCACCATGCCTGGCTAATTTTTGTATTTTTTTTTTTTTTTTTAAAGAGAGATGAGGTTTCACTATATTGCCCAGGCCGGTCTCAAACTCCTGGGCTCAAGCAATCCATATGCCTTGGCCTTCCAAAATCCTGGGATTACAGGTGTGAGCCACTGCGCCCAGCTTAAGATGTAATTAAGAGAAATTAAGATGTAAATATCTATCTGTCTATCTATCTATTTATTTTTTTTTTTTTTTTTTTTTTTGAGACGGAGTTTCGCACTGTCTCCTGGGCTGGAGTGCAATGGCGCGACCTCAGTTCACTGCAACCTCTGCCTCCTGGGTTCAAGTGATTCTTCTGCCTCAGCCTCCCAAGTAGCTGGGATTATAGGTGCCTGCCACCTTGCCCAGTTAATTTATTGTATTTTTAGTAGAGACAGGGTGACACTATGTTGGCCAGGCTGGTCTCAAACTCCTGACCTCATGATCTGCCCACCTCAGTCTCCCAATGTGCTGGGATTACAGGCGTGAGCCACCGTGCCTGGCCAAGATGTAATTTTTAAATGAACTCTAACAGTAGTTAGTTTCTCGTCATACACAGACTCACCCAACAGATTTGCTCTTTAGGTCCTGAGTCAATCAATTATTCTTCAATTATATTTTATAAATTAATCTTTTGAATTTTAATCATAACTAGACTAAATGTCATTTGGTTATAAGGAAAAAATACTTCATGTTGCCAAGTAATATAAATAGTGCATTTACATGATATCATTTTATTGATTTTTCACTATTTTAATTCTCTAAGGTAAGAGTATAACAAAGTGCAGTTGTTTAACTTTTCAAATAAGCAAGTGTAGCAATCTAAAAGTTATGTTTTCTTGTTCTTATGTTTTGCATTTCAGGAAACATCCCAGTTATCTGGACTCCCTGAGTTTGTTAAGATAGTAGAAGTTGGGCCTAGGGATGGATTGCAGAATGAAAAGGTAGTTTTACATAATTTACTTCAAATGCTGTCTAAATATTAATAGATTTAAGATTGTAAAGATTTACGTGGATTTCATATGTTACACGATTATATATCTTTTCTCAATTGCTACTTGAATGTATAAATTACAAATAATACTCACTTTGACTTAGGAAGTAATTTTCGATTTGTGCTTCGGTAGACCCTATATAATTTACTTATAAAATATTTTTTGTTTTCATAGGTTATAGTTCCTACAGATATAAAAATTGAATTTATCAATCGACTTTCCCAAACTGGCTTGTCTGTAATAGAAGTGACTAGCTTTGTGTCTCCCAGATGGGTACCACAGGTATGTAAACCCACAATTTCTTAATTAGGTCCTAATTCAACTTCACCAAAAATTATTTGGTAAATACTGTGATATTAACTTGATATCATTACTAATTTTTCATATTCTTACAAAATATTAGCCTGTGGACTGTTTTATGATTAAATAAAAACCCTTTGATGAAGTCCTAAAAGTTACTTAGAACTTTATACTAAGCCTGTGTGAGTATTTTTCAATATAATGAATACGGGACAAGGCTGTTAAATAGCATTTTAGGGGATCTGCCCTCTCTTTATCATTTTATTGCTGACTCTCTAAATAATCTGAACATCTCCAAATGCATTAGTCATTTTGTCTGTTAGAGGCAAATGATGATAAGTAGCCTGATAGCTTCCTTCTAGAATCCCATATTAAAGAGTGAGGAATGGAGACACGTACTCCTTTTACTTTGCTTTTTTTGACACTTGTATTTGCTACAGGGATACATCACCAAATATATCATTGAAGATAAAGCAGAAAGTCATCTGGAATTTTGTCTTGAAAGATGACAAAATGAGAGAGCTTTCTCTAGGGTTTTCAGGCATGTGGCGGCAGTTATCACTTCTGAGACTTGACTCTGATCTTTGAAACATCACTAGTAATTAGCAACCAGTAAAACACTCTCTCTTCCTAATCCAGTGTCTGTTCTCAGTCCTTGGATCCCTTAATTTCTCCACAGCACTTAGTTTCACTGACTACTCCTGATATCATTTCCTTGGTTTCCATTATTCTCTATTCTAATGAATCACTTATTTCCACAATTGCTCTTTCTCTGTCATCTCTGACATCTTTCATGACCTCTTAGTTGAAGGTTCCCCTAAGATTCTGTTTTCAGTGCTTTTCGCTGCCTATCCTCTCTTCTTTGGCTATCTTTCCAACACCAACAGTCACTTCTATGAGGATGACAAATTTACATTTCTAGTCCTGCCTTCCCTGATAAGCTTCAGGTGGATGTACCATTTCCATCTCAATCTCACTGGGTTGAAATCAAACTCGTTGTCCATTCTGCTTTATGCCAGGAGTGCAACTCTTTCCTTTAAAATCCTGCATTTTAAGAGCCGACTTTGTATCCAGTTACTATCGTATTCCGTTAGGGATACTAAACAGAATAGCATAGACTGGGTGACTTAAACAGCAGGAGAATTATTTCTCACAGTTATGGAGGCTGGGAAGTCTGACATTTAGGTGCTGGCAGATCTGGTGTCTGGTGAACACCCACTTCCTTATTTGCAGATGGACACCTTCTCATTCTATCTTCATATGGTGGAGGGCAGAGACAGGGAGCACACCCATGTCTCTCCTTATCATGTTACTAATGCCATTCATGAGGGCTCCACTCCCATCACCTAGTTTTCTCCCAAAGACCCTTCTTTTTAATATCATCACATTGCAGGTTAGGATTTCAACATATGAATTTTGAGGAGGTGCAAACATTGAGTCCGTAACAGTTACTGATGTATGAAATGTCTTCTTCAATATGGCCTATACTTGTGTCTTCTTTTCAGTCCCATTGATATGGTAGTGATCCATAACCTCATTAAATAATCATTGCAGTAGTTCCTTAAATGGTATTTATAAGTACTGTTTCTCCATTC
>NW_012118599.1:1491051-1515002 GCF_000951035.1 Colobus angolensis palliatus
TTTTTTTTTTCCTCCTTAGCGTTAACTGTATTACTTTGTGGAAGCTACTGCTAAACTAAACTGTTTCTTGTCCTCTATTTACATGTCCTGCCTCTTTGTCCATATAGCACTTTACCTATACTTGCTTATGTATATCTGTATTTCTGCATTTCTCTGCAGTTAGAACTCAGTTAGATAAAAAGGCTTAAAACATTAAAGGCTTTTTAATTGTATTACATTTGAAGTAACAGAAGCCACAATAGGATTAAGAGTAGTAGCAATATGTCACCTTTCACAGAGAGTTACTTTTATTTATCCTCAAAAGAAACTAATTTTCTCTATCCCATTGTCACTGTTTACTCTGTGTGTGTGTGTGTGTGTATTTTGTTTTGATTAGCCACTACCTATACCATAAATATTATAAAAGTAGTGATCATGTATCTTTTATCTTCTGCTTATCACTGTATACCTATTTCTTAGTACATGGTGAGTTGGTGTTCAATAAATCACTGTAAAATAGAAACAAATCAATCAGTCTGAGAGAACAATACCGTATGACTTTCAATCCTCTGGTATGGGCAACTGACTTTGACTTTGTTCATGTATTTGGTCCTGTATAATGAAGGTCACAAAATTATTTTTTAAGAAAACACTACTAGTTTGATTAGGCTAGATATATTTCCTTAAAATTGTCAATTTGTAAAATGCTAGCTATTATTTCACTAGCCACCATTAATTTTAAGGGAGTTCTAGACATTTGAATTATATTTATATCTTCATAAAGTTACTTCTGTCTTTAATACAGTCTTTGCTAATTTCACATATTTGATTATTGCTGGAGAGAAACTGAGTAGGCTTGTATAACTTTAGAATTAGTGTTAGGAAAGAGAATAGATTTTGCTAATATTATTTGATGAATTTTGACCAACCAAAGTTATATTTCAGGTACTAAATGGTGCTAGCCCTCTTCAAAATTCTTTTTTGTTTCCCCAGTGGTTTTATAAAGCTGCCTACAAAATAGTCTTTCCTATAGTAATGTTCATGGCTACATTCTAGTATTATGCAAGAGTGGAAATTGATGATAGATTTTTTAAAACTGACTTAGGACATACCTAGTGACATTTAGAAGGATCAGGTGGAAATCCTTTTTAGAAGGCTATACTTCTTGCATAGCTAGTTAAGAGAAAAGATGGACAGAAGAAAAAAAGGCAGTCCCTTTGTGAGAAGTAATTGGAAAATGCCTTCTGACCTCACATTAAGTAGATACATGCGATGGAACTATAAAATGATATGATTTATTCTAGGTTTGTTCCCGAGTTGAATTTAGGGCTTAACCTACTGCAATTTAATGAACTCTTCCTAGGCTTAAAGTATTATTGAATCAGCGACTGAATTCCCCCACATAGCTTTTGAGTACAGCTGTGGTGACAGAAAGTGCTTCTAAAACTGTGTCCCTGTTCACATTCTGCCTTGAACTTGAATAAGTGACTTAACCTCTCTAAACCTTGGAAATCCCAGCAGTGATGCCTGCAATACCAGAATGTTGGAGATTTTAAGGCACGTAAATGGTCCCTGAGTGTGAATGCCCACAGCCCAGGGCACCTGACTCCTGACCAGCGCTCACTACTGTTATTTAAGGGAATGTCTGACTAGCAGACAAACTGACGGACAGTTCTTGGGGTTCATACAAGTTAACTGCCTTTTCTGATAACTAGTCTTTATTCTGAAGATTGAAGTATGTGTATACTTACAATATTGAGTTGAGCTCAAGTTGAATAATTGAAGATATTTTGCCTTTCAAATACTAAAGACTATGTTATATATTCTACTTTAATACTCATCTAGTTATATACATTCCAATTTTTAAGTGGTTTAAATCAATCACATACTTGTAAAAGATCAATGTGCCTGAATCCAAGACAGAGATGAAATTTATCTTCCAAAGTTGTATCAGTCACTTACTATATAACACATTAAGTGTTTGTCAAAGGCAAATATTGAGGACGTTCTATTTTTGCAATTTGATTTTAGATTTCAGGAAGCTTGTCTGAGCAGAGCATTTTAAAATTTCTCTTTTGAAATTTTATATTACTCTCTTATTTTAGAAAAAAAATTTGAGGTCAGACTTGTCTAACTTAACGTCTGAGATTTTTGACAATAATTTTAGTACACCAGCTTACATATATATTGGTTGAAATAATTTCTACTTTTAAGGACAATGTGCGTGGATCTAAATTGGTATTCTATTAATTTTCTGCATCTTATATTTTTTTTCCTCAAACGTAGGTCGTGGGAATAGTCCTCTACTTGATGTTTAGATTGCTGCTTGATCACTTATTTCTTTTTTTAGGATTTTAAAGCCTTTTTACAGTTTCCCTCCTACTGTTTTGTTTGGCAAAGACTTTCTAACTCAAACAGCTAAAATAAGAGTTCCACAGTAGCAGGGTGCCATATAAAACAGGATCCCACACCTATAACCTGAATGGCTAGAGATGATAAAATACCTGTCATTAAAAAATACATGTTCTTTACAACTTATCTGGAAAAAGCTTTCCTTAGAGTGACATGAAATATAAGAACATTTGAAATGAGTCCAGATAGCCCCTCACTCAGATGGAATGAACAATGGCAGCAGAAAGAAAACATGTTTATAAAAATAGATAAAGTTTATTGCAACTTTGGAATGTGGCTGTTAGTAGTAAGCTATTTAAACTGTAAATACAATAATCTTTTACAAAAGTGAACTAGAGTTTCACATTCATCTTCAATTTAGCCATTTGATTGTAAATATTTTATTCACAAGTGACTAAAATGAGTATCACTTATTAAAAAATAAAAATACATTAAGTATATATAACATTGTACATTTATGTATGCCATAGGCAAAGGCTTAGTTTAAAAATATTTGCTCCCTCATTAGCTATTTTTTAACTGTTGGAATAGATGGGTCACAAGTCTCAACACCAGGGAATAAAAATAGATTTTCTTTACAAAAGTGGAAGGAAATGTATGTAAAAGACTAATAATTATTTTCAAGTCACTCTAAAACTCACAAATATGGTCTAAGCACAATGTTAGCAAGACAGAACGAGTGAACTTACCCCCGCTCTCCTTTTGGTGTGTGATACAAGTAGCTCTTTATTAGCACTGAAGACACATTTACTGGATTGAAGTTTAAAATTCAGATTTACGTTGATGAGATGCAGGAGGCTATACCTTCTGCTACCAAGTCCTGTCCTGATGTCTCCTCCTAGCTCTTTTCTTTTTGAGGAAGGTGGGTGTGGAGAAGAGTCAAAGAAGGAGATAATTTTGAGGAGGTGTATGTGAGGGTGCACGAAGGGGCTGAAAGAGAGAGAGTGAGAAAGAAAGGAGGCAGAGAGCCCCCAAATTGCTTGCTTATAAGGCACAGTTCATTCGGAAAAACTTTACATTTGGGGAAGTTTCCAGAGTAAGACTCATCCATTATTGCCCAGATGAGTTGGCCTCTGTCACCTTCCCAAAGAGGTTCCTGGTGAAATTTACCAAGACCACAATTCTTATACCCTGGTGCTATAGGAGTCCTTTACCCAGATAGGTGGAGGAGAGGAGAATGTAGACTGAAAGAGAGAGGGAGACTTAAACCAAATTCTCTCCAAATGAGCCTGACTTAAAATACTCAATTCTGTGCATAGAACACTATTTTCTCCTGCACATTAAGATGCTGGCATAGAGGTCAAAACCATATCATGACCCAGCTCTCACTTCATTGATGATCTACTCAGCAACTGTGGGTCTTCCACATGTTTTTATGACAGAAGTAAATCTATTTAATTATACAGTTATCCTTAGGAATCTGCCAATTAAAATCACTGAAAATGTTTATTGGTGAAGTCTTCATATTCTTTTCTTTTCTCCTGAATTCATAGAGCAGGTATGCATGCTAGTGTTGCTCCCTTGTAAGAGTTGTCATGGTTCATTTTCTGTTTCTAAATATATGAGGCTTGTTTTGTTTTTCAACTTATATAAACACATTGAATTTCCTATATAACAAATAACTGCTGTTTGTCCAATGTTTGGTCTCAGAGAAAGAATGAAGATACTTAATTCTTCAGTAAATGATCTCAAATGGTCATTGAAGGTTACATGTAGGTAAAATTGTGCTCTGAGAGCTAGATCCACATAGATAAAATATGTTAGCTCTTCAAGAAAATAGAAAACAAGCATACACTATTTGCCACCTCATTTATTCCTCAATACTTAAATGGAATGAACCATAGACTCTACATTGCTTCAGTCTAATGTGTTTTCACTGACTATGCAGCTTGTGGGAAATATTTCATGTGTTTGTGCAAATGTATAAATTCAAATATGTGTAATTGCCACATATCCTTGAATGCTAGTAAATTTGTGTTGGTTCTTCTGATTACCTGCACACCAAATAATCTTAAAATTTAATGGCTTAAAACAATCAACATTTGTTTTGCTTATGGTATTTGTGTATCAAGAATTCAGTAATGGCTCAATTGAGTATCTCTAGCTAGAGGTTTCTTAGGTACTAACAGTGAGATAGACAGTGGTCAGAGCTGAAACAGCAAGGGCAGGGGGCTGGGACAGCTGTAGGCTTGCTGTCTACCTCTCTCTTCCTGTGTTCTCAAAGCCTCTCCATGTGGTCTTCCGGAGGGGTTAGTTTGGACTTTATCACAGCATAGCAGCTTTAACCTAACATAAATGGCTCAGAGCTCCAAAGATGAGTGTCTTAAGGGGTAGGCAAATGTGGTATGGCTTTTATAACCAAGCCTTGTAAATTTTATAGCATTACTTTTTCATAATCTATTAGTTGAGGTAGTTACAAAGCCTACAGAGTTTCAAAAGGAGGGGACAGACCTCACCTTTATATTGGGTCACAGCATTCTGGAAGAGCAAGTGGGAGGGGAAATACCACTGAGGCCTTTTTCTAATCTGCCACTTTTATGTTTTTAAAACTGGCCTAATAATTAACCTAATTATATGTTTTTCTTACTAATAGTTAAATAATAAGTACAGTTGATAGCTAAACAAAAAACTCCCAAATTAAAAAAAATACCTATTTTAGTACTGTCATGGCTACCAATACATACCTCACTCCTATCCACTCCCTTTATAAAATTAATTTGTTTTGCTCTAAATGATATTATGAGGTGTTGAAAACAGTGAGCATACACAGCCACACAAATCACTGTCTTCACTGTAGAATGAAATTATGTCCATGCCTTTCTAAAGCTGTGTTTTCTTATGTCCAGACCTGTTCATCAAAGTCCTAACTCTGTACTGACACCTTTTCAGAGTCTGTTGTAACTTCTATGACATGTCTGGCATACACACATCCTTCAGTTCTATATGTTAAATTATTTATGAATACCTATTTACTTTTGAAATAATACACACCAGGAGGATCTCTTTTCAGAGCAAAATATCAATGTACTTTAGAAATGAAAAGTAGCAATTATATTTGTGTTGCTCTTTAGTTAGCACAAATACCCTGAATTATTTTAACTTGCTGAGTTAAATGTTTCTCTAAATTTGCAAACTTTTATCTTATTGAATGAAAATAATATAATAATAGCACATATTTTGGATACTAAAATAATAATGAATATTTTGAATACTATACTAGACACTCTTTATAATGTAGCAGTATATTTGATTTATGTTCTATACAAGTGTTCCTTATGTAGCAGTGGTATTATTTATTCTCTCTTTACAAATAGTGATGATATAAATTCCTGAATTCCTCTGGTCAAGAGCGGGGGCTGCTAATCAATACCTGTGTATTTAAGTAGGGATTAACTCAAAATGCAATACTTTAAAGCTGTTCCACTATACAATTTTGCCATTGCTACTGTTACCACATAAGGGAAACAATTGCCCAAAACATATTTGTAAATGTTTAAAACACCCTTTGTCTCACTCAGAAAAGCATATGGAAATGTAAACATTTTTTTCGTTGAGATGGTGGAAGGCTTTTTTCTTTTTTGTGAGATGGAGTCTTGCTCTGTTGCCCAGGCTAGCATACAGTAGCGCGATCTCAGTTCACTGCAACCTCCAACTCCCGGGTTCAAGCGATTCTCCTGCCTCAGCCTCTCAAGTAGCTGGGATTACAGGCACCCGCCACTGCGACAGGCTACTTTTTGTATTTTTGGTAGAGATGAGGTTTCACCATCTTGGCCAGGCTGATCTCAAACTTCTGACCTCATGATCCACCCACTTTGGCCTCCCAAAGTGCTAGGATTATAGGCATGAGCCACCATGCCCTGCCACTATTATTTTTTCTCTTTGAACTTTTTTAAAGGTTAATCTACAATAAAATAGGTGAAAATATTTGTTGTTAACTTTGTTTGTTATTACCCAGCATTCAACAACTTCTATTCTAGCTGGGATGTAGTTCCACTACTGTATCCTAAGAAAAAGCAAAGCTTATAATGAAAGCAATCGTGTCAGCAATTTTATTGTTTAATATTGTTATATTTTCAAGCAGAACATATAATTCAAGTTTTTTTGGTCTTTTTACCCCCACTAGTCTAAAAAATATTATACTGGAAGATTATGCTTAGCATGTACTGCTTTTCAATAGGATGATAATTAATTTGTTCAATTACACTTTGACTAACAAGTTGGGTTTTCTTTGTTCTTAGATTTATAAAAATAACCAAAACATAATATTAAAATAAAATATTCTACTTCAGAGGTCCCCAGCCTTTTTGGCACAAAGGACTGGTTTTGTGGAAGACAATTTTTCCACAAATGGGGAGTGGGGGGTAGTTTCCAGAGGATTCAAGTGCATTACACTTACTGTATCTTTTTTGTATTATTATTACATCATAATATATAATGAAATAATTATACAACTCACTATAATGTAGAATCAGTAGGTGCCCTGAGCTTGTTTTCCTGCAACTAGACAGTCCCATATGGGGCTGATGAAAGACAGTGGCAGATCATCAGGCATTAGATTCTCCTGAGGAGTGAACAACCTGAACCCCTTGCATGCAGTTCACAATAGGGTTTGCACTCCTATGAAAATCTAATGCAGCTGCTGATCTGACCGGAGGTGGAGCTCAGGAGGTAATGCGAGTGATGGGGAGTGGCTGTAAATACAGACGAAACTTCACTTTCTCTCCTGTTGCTCACCGTCTGCTGTGTGGTCCCATTCCTAACCAGCCACAGACCAGTACCGGTCTGTGGACTGGGGGTTGGGTACCACTGCTTCACCTCATCTTTTATTCAGTTGTATTGAGTTCATCATGTTTGTCAATTTATAAATAAGTTTTTCCATGAGAAAGAGAAAAAAACCTTTCAAAACTGTTTTGGTCACATTAAAATTTCACTTTTGTATCTGACTATAAGTATCTTAAAATTTGGTCTTGTAGAACTATGTGCATGCATTGACATTTGAAAGGTCTGTATGTAATTGTTTAAAACTCAAGTAGAGGTCCAGTTGGCTCAGGAAGACTTGATTCTGACTCTTTAGTGGTTTTTTTTTGTTTGTTTGTTTTTGTTTTTTTGCATTACTCTGATTAGTCTGTTGATAAACAGTTTTGATATTATTTTAGTGTAAACTCATTTCATTGATATGACTCCTAAGCCACTTAAGTGCAATCCACTTTGGGAAATGCAGAGTATGCCCTAGGGACTGGACTAGAGGGAATGAAAGTATTTAGTAATACTTATTTCCATCATGCCATAGTATAACTTGCTCACTTGGAGATTCACATCCATTACTCAAAACTTGGTTTAAACTTTAAAGCATTAAGATGTTAAGCATGGTCTGGATAGCCCAGTTTGAATATGTTCTAGGAGTACTTATTTTGAAGAACACATTATCCGTGTATCCTTGAGCACTTAAAATGAAACATATCATAGCAGTTATTTTTAAATGATTAAGATAATGAGTTTTAAAGACATATGTTTTGGCTGGTGTTCATAAAGAGTTGTCATTTAAATAAGTTTTAAAAATAAAATAAAGTGACTTTTCTAATTTTTAGGTACACACAGATTGATCTAATAGTATCTGATTAAATTGCTGGAAAGTTCTCTAGAAGTAATATGTAGTAAACATAGAGACTTAGAAAGATAAACATGAATGCCAAAAGTAATATTGTATTCCGAATATCACATTAGACAATGGATTTTACATGTCAAAACCTACACATTAGCAAAACGTATATATGCAAATGTTTCACTTGTTTTGCATTTGATAAAAGAAAAAGAATATACGTTTTTTATTTAGCATATGCTTATAAATCAAAACCATATTTCATAAAACATTTGATTCTATTTTGCTTTTAAAAATTTTATCCAAACTTATCTTGAACATTTGACCTATCAAATCAACACTGATCGTAATTATAATTTTTAGAATAGTAGAATATTTTGTAACATCTATGCATATTAGGTATTTTCTTTGTTAATATATAATGTATATTTTGAAGAATGCTATTTATTTTATAAATGTCTTGGACAAATTTAAATTTGTCATTGCAAAAGCTTACAGGTTATAACTAAGACTTTGAAATATCAACTTGTTGAAGCAAATTCATGCTAATAACCTTATAGCACTAACACTACTTACTTCAGACCTTCTTATACTGCTATAATGTGTCATCTATTTATAAATTTAACACTATTATTAGTCAAAGTGGATGCATCTTATCTTATATTGAATTCTGCTTATAATACGTAGTAAGAAATACATTTCTGAGTAGCCCAAATATAGCCATCCGTGCCCCCCGACCCCCCGCCAGATCCTCCAGGTTTCAGGTTTCCTGAGGTTTTTATCACTTTTTCTGTCTGTTTAACCCATGCTTTCTGGTGGGGCAGTACAAAATCTGAGACCTGACTCTTACTCATTTATGATATGATTTGGCAAAGCATTTTCATCTCTCTATGCCTTGGATTGTTTCCATTTATTCACTCACCCATTTATTGCTTTTATTATGTCTCTATTCAAAACTGTATTGAGTTCTTTGTTGGACCCAAATGTTGAATAATAAGTAGTTGCTATCAATAATCATAATATATATCTAATAAGGTACGTGTAAAGTTAAAATAGATAATTGGAACAAAATTAATAAAACAATTCAAGCTCATACAAATGGTGTTTTAAAATCAAGTGAATATCTAAATGAGTTATAAAATAGAACTTAGTAACCAGGGTATGTTAAACAGTTTGTCATCAAGTACCTGGCCAGTGTTTTTAAAATTCTGTCTTATATCAAAACAGAGATCTCTGGATCCATATGATGGCCAAACCACCAATTTGCAGGGATGGCATTGCTTGTTGCGGTCATAAGACCCTTTTCTCCGTGGCCAGTGTCTTATTACTTATTGCCAGTGTCTTATTACCAGTGTGTTAGTCTCCTTCCAACAACCCAGGCCTACCCTCCACTCTGGGCAAGTTGGGTTACAGAAAGAAGTGTAAGCATAGAAGGGAAACTTCGTTTACAGTCTGTATACAGTAACTACAATTAGATATAGTATTTCAAAAATCACTTCTGCTTTCATGCATGGGAAATAACAACTTTGACAGTGTTATTATCAAACATAAAGACATGATATATGAGAGGCAGCACAGTTGAGTGGAAAGAAAATTATACTGGGAGCTTTGAAACTTCTTGCCCTACTTCAGAATGATGTTGGGAACGAGATTGCTTTAACATGGGAAGACCAGGAGGGTGGTCACAAAAGGCATTGACCTGAACAAAGAATAACTAATGCATATTTATTATGTTTATCTTAGGAAACTAGGAAATGCTATTGAATAAAATGACTTTTGTTTCTTTATCTGGAATATTGGCCCCCCAGTTTATAACTCACAGATCCATTTGGGTAGCTTGGGCCTATTTTATTAATTTAAAAAATGAATACTTGTAGACATTAGTGGATCATGACTAAAATGTCTTGCCTGCATTTACAGTAGAAGAGTATTGGCCATATGCTTCTTATTTTGGTCACTCTTGATACATGCAGGTATTTCATCCGATAGAGGGCAGTACAGAGGTCCTTAGTACACAAAGGTAATGCTGAATAAAGAAGTACAGGAAATTATACACAAGACCAAATTAGTTTCAAGGCTTCTGGACTTAAGAAGTTTTGTGAATATGGTGTCAGTCTATTTTAGCTTTGGCAGCCAAGACAGGGTATTGGGTAGAAAAAAAAAAAAACAAAAAAACTGGATGTTCAATTTTCCAGAGATTTCCTGTGTTTATTATTGTAAGACTGTGATTTATTAAAACTGTCTTACTTCTTCAAGCAGACCAAGATTTCCTCTGTGCTACTGAGGCTAAGATATATGGGGTTTGTACAAGGAGTCTGTGAATGAGACTGGGTTACTGTACCCAGGCTACAGTGCTATTCATAGCTGGCTAGAGCGTTTTCACCCAGGGTTGTCAGGAAGAGCTCTAGTCTCATTTTTTCTCATTACTGAATTTACGAATGTATTGCCTTTAAGAGGAGTTACTGCTCAAATTGAGTTTTGAGTTATAGGGTCTGAAACCACATTATTTACATTTTGATAGTAATCGGTGGCATGTGTTGAAGAAATTGCACGCTCTATGTCTCTTTCCTGTTGTACGCCGGCATGCAGAAAGTAATACCGTCAGTTATGCCTAATCCAGCTACTGGAGATTGTAGACAAATAGCTTCTGATATTATCCACTCATTTTGAAGAGAAATGAATATTGTCCTGGGTGATAGAGTTGGCGGTGGGGCAAAGAAAGCAAAGAATCCTTCAAAAATATTTTTTAAAAATTATTTAGCAATCTATATTAGAGAGAAGGAAAAATGGGGACTTATAGGTTCATGAGTTTAAGTCTGTCTCCTAGCAAAATTTAGGATAGTTGATTAAACAGAGCATTTTTGAACATGAGATGTACTCGGAAATCTTATGGATGTAGCAATAGTAAGACATACCGAACTGACCTCACTTGTTTGCTGATAGTATTTCTGGAGTATTTCAAAAATACCCTTGACTATCTTGTTGATATTGCTCTGAGCAAGATATGAAATTTTACCAAAACTGGTGTTTTCCAAATGTTAGTTTTTATCAGTGAAACTTTTTTTTTGTCATGGGTAACTCTTTGTGTAGAACTTCAATATATGATATAGACAAGAAAGGTACCATAAAAGATTTGTTGAGGTCCCTTCCAGACTGTAGGAGAGGTCTTATCAATGTGATCATCCGTTATAAGTTTTTATGAAAGGTTCAATCGTTATTTTTGTGTTCTTTTTCTTAAGGAGGCTCCCTCCTAAATTGCAGTCACTTTAGGTTCAAGGCCACAAAATTGGGATTCATCTCTGAATAAAAATACAATTAGTCTTCCTTTATTGAAGTAGGATCAGAAGGCCTAAAATGTGCTAATTTGGCTCCCTTCAAGCCAACCTTATTGATCCCCAAACTTGTTGATTTCTAACATCTCCTGAGAAGTTTTGGTAATTATAGATTCCTGGATCTTACAGGAGAACAGAATCAGAATCTGTACCAATATGACCAAGAAATCTATATTTTTACAAAGTACCTCAAATAATGCTGTTGACAAATTCAATTTGAGAGATATTGGGCTAGATGATAAAATATGTTGCAAAACTGTTCAGCCTGAAGGTAAGTTCTCTCTAGGAGCTCTGCCTTTGATATTCTGATACACACAATCTTTAGCAGTGACTAAGATGAAGATATAGAAGATAGAAGATATGGACAATATAGAAGATAGAAGATATGGAAGATATGTTTATCAAGGAGGTGTAGAGAACATGCTTTGCAGTCAGATAGACTTGGGTCCCTGCCCGGCTTTTGCACTCACTAACTGGGTGATCTTTGCTTCTAATATCATGATGTAGTTCTGTTGATGTTAGACTTCAACAAGGTTGGGAATCAACAAGGTTGGGAATCAACAAGGTTGGCTTGAGGGAGGCCAAACCAGTGAACTCTAGCCCCTCTGCTCCTACTTCAATAAGGAAAGCCTAATTTTATTTTTATTCAGAGGTGAATCCGCATTTTATGGGCCTGAAGTGATTGCAATTTGGAAAGGAGTCTCTTATTCGGTTGTTAAAAATGTATAAAAGGATACCACATAAAGAATTAAATATCTATAGGTTTAACATATAACTCAGCATAAAGTAAATGTGCTTTTACCATTATTACCATCATTATTAAAAATAAAATTTTAGAAGAATTAGTGGGAAAGTGGATTCAAAGTGGATTGAAAAAAAAAAAAAAGTGAATTCGAATTAGAATAAAGGGCTAACACAAAGGGAGAGAAATGTCAGTTCAATTCAACAATCATTTATTAAATCTTATTTCATGCAAAGTATTTAAAGAGCTAATGATTTAATAATGGAAAGTGATGCATGAATCAAAAATTATACAGAATATGATAAGAGCAATGATAGGTATACACAAAGCAAGTTAGGAAATATAGAGACATCTAAGTCAAGTTGGTTATTGAGAATGTCATGTAAGAGGAATTTTTTAGTTGAATATTGGAAAAATAAAATCAATTAACTAAATAAAAAAGGAAAAATGATTTCTAGGTGGAAGGAATAATGTAAAGGATCAGAGACATGAAATAGCAGGCATAATGCTGCAAACATTTTGCTATCATCCAAGGCAAGCTGGGAGCACTTCAATAAGAGTGAGGTGAGCTGTTAAGAAAAAATAGGGGTCTGGAGTCCTCAAGACCTTCAAGGCCTTAGCTGAAAATTATTCTGGAATCTCAGTAGTAAGGAGACAATAACAGAGTTCCAGCTGGGGTAAGGATAACCTTAATATAAGGCTTTTCTTGGTTGTATATTGGTCATGGATGTCAGATCCAAGGTGCCATCCATTTCTTAGAGCCCAGTAAGTTGGGATAAATGTGACCTGACCACAGTACTCTGGACCATAATAATGCTCATTGTAAAGCATAGCAAAAAATCTGTTTTGTAGGGTCTATGTGGGTTACACAGGAATCTACTCCAAAACTTCTACTCCTTAACCCAGGGAAGAGTTGCAGACTTTTCTAAACCATGCATATAAAGCACTGGAGGAAATTACTGAATGGGCAGATTTCCAATTTACAGTCTCAGAGATTTTTGGTTCACTGGGGCCAGTATGGAATATAGAAATAAGCATTAAAAAGTCATTCCAGATCATTCTGACCTAGGCAGTCCTCAGGCCAGTGTTTGAAAGCACAGCTCTAAGCACACTGGATCCTTCAGTAAATGCTGTATACTGAGTCAGTTCCACTAGGTGGAAAAATGGGTTTTCTAAGAGATTTCCAGCTTTGAGTCTCAGTAACTCTGGCTTAGCTAACAAGATAAAGGACCTTAATTATTTCAGTTAGGTGTAATTAAAATAAAATTTGGAGCCCCTTGCTATCCTTTCATATATGAAGGCTTGCTCAAAATGTCAAAATAATTAAGTCATTGCAATCTTCACTCATGCTTCATTTGGAATATTTGGAGGGAACTAATTTCATATCCTACCATAGGACTTTAAAAATCCCCCTTTTCAAATATTTTATACCTCACCTCTGTTTTAGGGCCTAAACATTTAGAGGATCTCTAAATGATCCTTTTTTTCATTATGCCTCTAAGGCCCTCCAGAATCCTTTGTTAGTTTTCTGATTCCATATCCCAGTGGGTGTCTCATGGACCACTAGAGACCAAGTCTGTGGATTGAAGTAAGGGAAAGACTTATGCTAACAGTGGCAGAGCTGTCTTTGAATGATGATGAGGTCGTGGAAGTTGCTGGGGGAGCCTTTAAATACTGTTCTTCAATTCTTACTCTGTTTGATCATTTTTTGTACTTCTATAACAAATAATAATTACTATTACTATTAATAGTAGTGTAATTAATATGAATTGCACTACTCAAAAACCCATCCTATTATAGTTTATTCCTCTTTTCCTCTTTTTGGTTATTTTACTACCTCTGAAAGTGCTGTAAAATTTAGCCTTGTTGCATCTGTCTAGGTCCCTCATCACAAATACCGGAACCAGGAAATATGAAATTGTCCAAGGGACAATCATTAGATATGTCTCAGGTTCTTTTGTCTTCAAGGATCGTGTTTCTGGCAAAATGCAAAGTTTGAGCTAGTCTCTGGGGTCATTCAGTTTTGAGAGTAATTTACTACTATCTATGCCCCATTACTCCAAATGAAGCAACTGCTTGTGCTCTTCTTGCTCATTGATATGTCTGGATGGTTCAGGGCCACCTGTCTCTGGGTGAGATCTGGAAATCACTAGGAGACATATTGCCAACCACTCATAGGTAATTTTAGATGCTACCTACATTAATTTGGAAGACCCTCTTTAAAAAAAAAAAAAAGACTATAAGTGCCAAATATAACATTATATAGGAAAATAAATATTAATTTTAAATGAGAAAAAAGAACTTATGAAATAAGAAAATTTTTAAAGTTAACACATATTACAAATATCTCAAAACTAAGAAAAATAAAATTTTATTTTAAAAATTTAAGTGAGCATCTGAGGTTATTTCGTAGTACTCTTTTTCTCTTATTTTTTGATTATACATTCTTGGTTCACCTCTTTCTAAGGTCGACACTGTGATGTTTTCTATGGAGAATATAGACAGATAATTCAGTCTTTTCTCTAGCACTGTCAATAAAACTTTTTATTTATAGATTAGAAAAATGTCTTTCAGTTTAATATTTCATTATTGGTAATGTTGTGTTAAGATGTATCGAATACTTTGTTATATGTAACTATACGCAGGTATAGTCTTTATTTTAGAAGAATTACTCCAGTTTTGTACATTTCACAGGGAGGAATTTTGATATATTCTATTTTTGTAAATTTTATTCGATTAAAAATAGAAACATATGCACAGTATAATTGTTATATAGAATATATTTTTGATAGGTGAAAATTTCCATTTGATTTCACGTTGATGAAAACAGATTCATTTCCTTACAACAGTATGTATGTAATATTTGGAAGAATTTTGCACAAACTAGCCTCTGACTGTGTACATTTCGAATTTTGTTTCTCTTAAGTATTTACATACTTCTGGTGCCAATTAGTGTAGGACATTAACATGGTGAATATGCACTCTTGCTCAACTCTACAGTGAGTTTTCATATGAGGTAAAATTGTGTACTATATCTTATATGATATACTGGATTTTATATATTTTCAGTGTATGAGAATATTTACACCAACATTCTGAAAGAGTGCAGCAATTGTGAGCTCTTCCAATTGACAGAGTCTGGCCTGGATTTATACATAAAAAATATAATATAGGAACCTAAGGAATTAAATGGTATTCCAATCGCCATGTGTTACTTGAAGACCATTGCAGGAGAACAGCTCTATATATCCCAGCAATACTCTGTATAATTCCCCTTTTTTCTTCTCATCTCACACCGTTTCACTGCTATAGAGCAGTCAAAGCATCTTGCCAGTAAAGCCCACCTTTCAAATCCCAGGCTGTCCTTCCCCAACACCATGACTATTTAGATTATTTAGATTCTCTGGCTATACCTTCCTTGTTTTCCTAGGAATTCTCAACTAGCTTCTTACCTAGTATACTATTACAAAGCATCAAATCTGTCTTGTTAGAGAGCAAGGTAGGGAAACAATTTGAGCCCTTTAGCAGATAGGTGGAGCGGAGACAGAGACAATGGCTGAGGCTCACTCACTGATGATGCTTGACTCAGTCATATCAACTTGACCAGGCCAGGGAAAAGGGTACAAAATGTAGAGTCCTACATTTAGGTTACAAGATCTAGTTGTAAGACAGGTGGTCAAGTTATATAGTTTTGTAGATATCATTACTGTAAAGATAGAGTATCTTTGCATTTTTTTCTCACATGAATTTCAGATCCTCCTCTGAACTCTTCTGTCACTTAACAACAGTGCTAACTTAAACTTTTAATATTTCCCACCCCATCACACAGTTAAATTTTCTCACTTTCAGCAGAGCTACAAAAGCACATTGAATAATTTCTATGGTAATACAGAACCACTCAAAACATTCTCCTCTTCTGTAGTTTGCAAACTTGTAGTGAACTAATCTGTCATTACATTAAAATAGTAAACGTAGAAGCAACATGTATCATAAATGGGTATGAGAGAATTACATATAAAAAGTGTATTACAAATGCAGCTCCGGAATTTGGAGACCTGTACATGGAGTAGCTTTGTAATTGCATTTGTTCAGGGCTGGTGCAGTGGGGAGTTAATCGCTGATTAAAATATAAATGAATAGGAGTCAATTCTTGTCAAAAATTGAATAGGAACTCTCAATTCCTTATGTATTTCATCTAAAGTAAATATTTATTTCACTTTATTGAACATCCCATATTGCATGTTATCAGTTGGAACTAAGTAAAATTTACTCATTGAAAGTTCTATTTTCTCTGTCATTTTAAAGAGAAGTAAAGGGTGATAGGTATTTTTATCTTTAATTTTGTGGGACTTGAAAATGAAAGAATTGTATACTTGGAAAAATGTTAAAAATTAATTCCTATAAAACATTTCACCATATGATTTTTTGGGCTATTTTAATAAATAGTATGCTTTAAGTTTAGGGTTATTAAATGTTTTTCTTTTGCAATACACTAAAAAGTAATAATTTACCATAGAAACATATGAGTATATATAAATAATTTTGCTCTGTAAGTAGTTTTCAGTAGTTTCAAATGCTATGAATAATTTTACTCTTATAAAACAGGCCCCTGAGTTATTTACATTTGGCCTAGATAAGGTGCGGCTTAAATATGTCATAATCATACCTTGGTTTGTTAAGAAATATGCTTCTTATCTGTGCTGCATAGAATTTCAGATCACATGATAGTTGATTATTTTATATTTTGGTATATATTTATATATAATATGTACACATGCATGCACATACGAACACATATATCTTCTCTCACTAGCCTATATATTCTATCCATGTAAGGATTGCATCTGCTTCGTTTTTCTATACCATGATGTTAGATATGTAGTAACTGTATAAATATTAAAATGGAGCAGTATTCAAATATTGAGATGAATTTGAAAAATCAATTATGAGGTCTCATATTTTAAAAATTGGTGAACTTTTGTATACCCCCAATTGTAAGTTAGAGGCATACCTTAGAGAGGTTGTGGGTTCAGTTCCAGACCACTACAAAAAAAAAAAATTGCAACATAGCTAGTCATACAAATTTTTAAGCTTCTCGATGAATATAAAAGTTATGCTTGTAAAATGTGGTAGTCTATTAGGTGTACAATAGCATTACATGTGAATAAATAATGTACACACCTTCATTAAAAATACTTTATTATTAAAATGTTGCTAACAATCATCTGAGCCTTCAGCAAGTCATAATCTTTTTGCTGGTGGAGAATCTTGCTTTTCTGTTGGTGGCTGCTGACTGATCAGGGTGGTAATGGCAGTTTCTTAAAATAATACAAGTCTGCTTTATCAATCGATTCTTTCTTTCATGAAAAATTTATATCTAGCACATGATGCTGTTTGATAGTATTTTACTCTGTATAGAAATTCTTTCAAAATTAGTCAGTCCGGTGCTGCAGCCGCTGCCGCCTATTCCGGATCTCATTGCCGCGTGTCCCGGACGACCGCCTGACGTGCATTCCCGATTCCTTTTGGTTCCAAGTCCAATATGGCAACTCTCAAGGATCAGCTGATTCATAATCTTCTAAAGGAAGAACAGACTCCCCAGAATAAGATTACAGTTGTTGGGGTTGGTGCTGTTGGCATGGCCTGTGCCATCAGTGTCTTAATGAAGGACTTGGCAGATGAACTTGCTCTTGTTGATATCATCGAAGACAAATTGAAGGGAGAGATGATGGATCTCCAACATGGCAGCCTTTTCCTTAGAACACCAAAGATTGTCTCTGGGAAAGACTATAGTGTAACTGCAAACTCCAAGCTGGTCATTATCACGGCTGGGGCACGTCAACAAGAGGGAGAAAGCCGTCTTAATTTGGTCCAGCGTAACGTGAACATCTTTAAATTCATCGTTCCTAATGTTGTAAAATACAGCCCAAACTGCAAGTTGCTTATTGTTTCAAATCCAGTGGATATCTTGACCTACGTGGCTTGGAAGATAAGTGGTTTTCCCAAAAAAACGTGTTATTGGAAGTGGTTGCAGTCTGGATTCAGCCAGATTCCGTTACCTGATGGGGGAAAGACTGGGAGTTCACCCATTAAGCTGTCATGGGTGGGTCCTTGGGGAACATGGAGATTCCAGTGTGCCTGTATGAAGTGGAATGAATGTTGCTGGTGTCTCCCTGAAGACTCTGCACCCAGATTTAGGGACTGATAAAGATAAGGAACAGTGGAAAGAGGTTCACAAGCAGGTGGTTGAGAGTGCTTATGAGGTGATCAAACTCAAAGGCTACACATCCTGGGCCATTGGACTCTCTGTAGCAGATTTGGCAGAGAGTATAATGAAGAATCTTAGGCGAGTGCACCCAGTTTCCACCATGATTAAGGGTCTCTATGGAATAAAGGATGATGTCTTCCTTAGTGTTCCTGCATTTTGGGACAGAATGGAATCTCAGACCTTGTGAAGGTGACTCTGACTCCTGAGGAAGAGGCCCGTTTGAAGAAAAGTGCAGATACACTTTGGGGAATCCAAAAAGAGCTGCAATTTTAAAGTCTTCTGATGTCATAGCATTTTACTGTCTAGGCTACAACAGGATTCTAGTTGGAGGTTGTGCATGTTGTCCTTTTTATTTGATCTGTGATTAAAGCAGTAATATTTTAAGATGGACTGGGAAAAGCATTAACTCCTAAAGTTAGAAATAGGAATGGTTTGTGAAATCCACAGCTATATCCTGATGCTAGATGGTATTAATCTTGTGTAGTCCTAAACTGGTTAGTGTGAAATAGTTCTGACGCACCACTGCCAATTCTGTACATGCTGCATTTGCCCCTTGAGCCAGGTGGATGTTTACTGTGTGTTATATGATTTCCTGGCTTCTTCACTGAACATGCCTAGTCCAACATTTTTTCCCAGTCAGTCACATCCTGGGATCCAGTGTATAAATTCAGTGTCGTATGTCTTGTGCATAATTGTTCCAAAGAAGCTTATTTTGTAAACTATATATATCAGTAGTGTACATTACCATATAACATAAAAAGATCTACATATAAACAATACAACCAACTATCCAAGTGTTATACCAACTAAAACCCCCAATAAACCTTGAACAGTGACAAAAAAAAAAAAAATTAGTCAGTCCCCTTAAATCCTGCTGCTTGTTTCACAACTGTTTATGTAATATTTAAACCCTTTACGTTCACAGCATCGTCACCAGGAGTAGATTTTATCTCATGAAACCATTTTCTTTGCTTATCCCTTAGAAGCAGCTCCTCATTTGTTCAGGTTTGATCATGAGATTGCAGCTGTTCAGTTACATTTTTAGGTTGTACTTCTAATTCTAGTTCTCTTGCTATTTCCACCACATTTGCAATTATATCCTCTACTGAAGTCTTGACTCCCTCAAAGTCATCCATGAAGATTGGAATAAACTTCCAAACTCCTGTTAATGTCGGTGTTTTAACCTCCTCTCATGAATCATAAATGTTCTTAATGGCATGTACAATGTTGAATTTTAACAGAAGGTTTTCTATCTACTTTGCCCACATCCATTAGAGGAATCACTGTCTATGGTAGCTCTAGTCTTACAAAATGTATTTCTTAAATAAGAAGTCATGAAAGTAAATATCCTCCTTGATCCATGGGCAGCAAAATGGATGTTGTGTAGGACATGAAAGCAACATAAATCTTGTACCTCTCTATCAGAGCTCTTGGGTGACTAGGTGCATTGCCAATGAGCAGTAATATTTTGAAAGAATCCTTTTTCCTGACCAGTAGTTCTCAACAGTGGACTTAAAATGTTCAGTAAATCATGCTATACACAAATGTGCTGTCATCTAGATTTTGTCTTTCTATTTCTAGAGCATAGGCAGAGTAGATTCAGCATCATTCCTAGGATTCCTAGAAGTTTTGGAATGGTCAGTGAGTATCGGCTTCAGCTTAAAGACATCACTTGCATTAATCCTTAACAAGAGAGCCTATCCTGATAAGCTTTGAAGCTAGCCGTTGACTTCTGTCTAGCTATGACAGAACAACATCTTCTAATAGAAGAAGATGCCATGTTTTGTCTACATCGAAAATCTGTTGTTTGGTGTAGCTACCTTAATTAATAATCTTATCTAGACCTTCTGAATAACTTGCTGCAGCTACTTCAACAGCAATTGCTGCTTCACTTTGCCCTTTTATATTATGGAGACTGCCTCTTTCTTTAAACTTCTGTGCTAGCTTCAAACATTTTTTTCTGCAGCTTCCTCACCAGTCTCAGCCTTTATAATATTGAAGAGTGTCAGGCCTTTCCCTGGATTAGGCTTTGGCTTAGTGGAATGTTGTGACTGGTTTGATCTTCTGCAGTCAAACTTTCTCCATTTCAGCAATAAGGCTGTTTTACTTATTATCTGTGTGTAAACCAGAATAGCACTTTTAATTCTCTTCTGACTTTTTCTTTGCATTTAAAACTTTTCTAACTGTTTGGCATAAGAGGCCTGGTTTTTCACCTATCTGGGCTTTCAACATTCCTTTCTCACTGCACTTAATCATTTTAGCTTTTGATTTAAAGTGAGAGATATGTGTGTCTTCCTTTCACTTGAACATTACAGGCCATTTTAAGGTTAATAGGCTTAATTTCAATATTGTTGTGTCTCAAGGAATGGGGAGTCCTGAGGAGAGGGAGAGAGGTGGGGAGTGCCCAGCTGATAGATCAGTTGAACACACACAGCCTTTACTTATTAAATTTGTCATCTTATATGGGTGTGGTTCATGGTGCCACAAAATAATGACAATAGTAACATCAAAGATCAGTGATCACAGATCACCATAACAGATATAATAATGATGAAAAAGTTTTAAATATTGTGAGACTTACCAAAATGTGACACAGAGATACCAAGTGAGCATATTCTGTTGGAAAAATGATGCCAATAGAACTTGATCAACTCAGAGCTCCCACAAGCCTTCAATTTGTAAAAAAACACAGTACCTGTGAAATACAATAAAGCAAAGCTGAATAAAGCTAGGTCGGCTGTAGCCCACTTACAAAAAACAGTTGAAATTTCCAATATGATTCTCTTTCAGAAGTTTTTGAGAAACTGTTTCATTGTTTATCACTGCATTCTCATACGCATTATCTTGAAATTCCACTAATCTCAGGGAATTTGAGTGAGCTGAGGACACTAACAACACTTAAACTGTATTTCAGCCATGGCCATTGCCTGGAGAACATACTGAAAGCCTAAATATTTAGAACGCATTATAGTATTCAGGTAATTACAACATGGTAGGATGTCTAAATGTGTATGGCATGAACTATCCTAGTTTAATTACATCACGATAGAGTTAGTAGCAAATAAAATCTCTAAGCTTGTTAGGTTATAATCCTCGTGATACTTTGCATATCTTGAAAACTCTTGCAAAGTATTACACAAACTTTGTGATGATTTGGATCTATATCAAAATTTGCATGCTTAAAACAATTCTTAACCATGGTAGGCCTATTTTTTTTTTTTTTTTTTTTTTTTTGGCTAGAGATATATAGATATTGCCATTTCCAGACTGTGTGCTGACGATGGCAAAACTTGTTACTAACCAAATCATGAGGATTTTTATCACTTTAAATTTGAAAAATCACTGCAAAATCTGAAAAACATTTGTTAAATAAAACCAGATGTAGAAGGGTTTTTTTGAAATGTCAAAACAGTAATGTAAATGAATTGTTAGTTTCATTGTTTAAATTATAGTTAAACTTTAGACATTAAAACAACATTAAGATTGAAATATAACATAAACTCCCCAAGAGAAAAAAAAATTAAAGCAAGGACTTTGTACGTTTAATTGGAACCTGCCCTTTTTTATTCATTGTAATAAAATGATATTCTATCAGGATTATCCTAAAACTCTTTACTTACTTGCCTTTACTGACTAAATTAAGACAGAATACTATTATTTTCTTGAATGGCCTCGTTATATTGTGAGCAATTTTTTAAACGTAAAAGTAGTGTTTTTTTGGATTCTACTTTCTGTATTTATCATAATTTTATTAAGATACCTTCAGTGATTATCAAAATTTAGTTTTCATGATCTGGGAATTTCATTATCATCTCTGTTCATTTTCCTTTTTTTCTTTATTTCTTTTATTTATTTATTTATTATACTTTAAGTTCTGGGAACTTAAAGTTCCAGAACTTAAATGTATACCTATGTAACAAACCTGGCAGAATGTGCAGGTTTGTTACATAGGTATACATGTGCCATGGTGGTTTGCTGCCCCCATCAACCAGTCATCCACATTAGGTATTTCTCTTAATGCTATCCTTCCCCCCAACCTCCACCCCCCGACAGGCCCCAGTGTGTGATGTTCCCGTCCCTGTGTCCATGTGTTCTCATTGTTTAGCTCCCACTTATGAGTTAGAACATGCAGTATTTGGTTTTCTTGATCTATTGATTGAAACATCTATTAAAAAAATTATTGTTTGCTTCGTTATATAAGCGTCCTCACACTGTCTCAAGATTTTTGTTAAATTACATGCCGGATGAATTAAATATAGACCAACATTACCTATATTTATTGTAGATTAAAATTTGTTTATTTGCCCATTATTGTACTTTATGATATACTTCCAATCTCCGTCCAAATCTGTATTTGGTTAGGAACATGCTCTTTATTAACTTTTGTTATCATGAAAATACATATGTCTCTAATAAATATTTATACATACTATGTTTACTTAGGCTTAAGCATTAATAATTTGACTAACATTATTCTTTAGTTTTTTTACATTTTACTGCAATTTCCTAAAACTTTGCTTTTCTTTCTGCTTATTATTAGGAATAAGTTTGCTTATTTTCTTTTTGTAATGTGTGTGTGCATACACGTTTGTGTATGCATGTTAGAAAAACAGAAACAGAGAGAGCTCACACTCTAAACAGCATCAAGCACAAAAGCTAAATTCATGGATATGCAATCAAGAACTCTGTTTAAATACGTATAAACTATTTACAAAGGAAGGCTATAAAATGGTGAGAAATACAATTTTGAGTAAAGTGCTCCTCTGTATTATTAGCCACTGTGTCCTCTTCATTTTTCTTTAGTTCTATTCCCAGTACCATTTTTTTCTACCGCAGAACTTGTCACAAGCTGGATTCTCACAATTACCTGAGAGTTGGCCTCTCTTCTATCTAGACTATCCTGTGCACCTCCCCCAAATTAATTGTTCTATAATACTACAATTTTTTTATACTTTAAGTTCTAGGGTACATGTGCACCATGTGCAGGTTTATTACATATGTATACATGTGCTATGTTGGTGTGCTGAACGCATTAACTCGTCATTTACATTAGGTATATCTCCTAATGCCATCCCTCTCCCCCATCCCCCTCCTCACGACAGGCCCCAGTGTGTGATGTTCCCCTTCCTGTGTCCAAGTGTTCTCATTGTTCAGTTCCCACCTATGAGTGAGAACATGCAGTGTTTGGTTTTTGTTCTTGAGATAGTTTGTTGAGAATGATGGTTTCCAGCTTCATCCATGTCGCTACAAAGGACATGAACTCATCCTTTTTTATGGCGGCGAAGTATTCCATAGTGTATATGTGTCACATTTTCTTAATCCAGTCTATCACTGATGGACATTTGGGTTGGTTCCAAGTCTTTGCTATTGTGGATAGTGCCACAATAAACATACGTGTGCATGTGTCTTTATAGCAGCGTGATTTATAATCCTTTGGGTATATACCCAGTAAAAGGATAGCTGGGTCAAATGGTATTTGTAGTTCTAGATCCTTGAGGAATCGCCACACTGTCTTCCACAATGGTTGAACTAGTTTACAGGCCCACCAACAGTGTAAAAGTGTTCCTCTTTCTCCACATCCTCTCCAGCACCTGTTGTTTCCTGACTTTTTAATGATTG
>NW_012118599.1:1516798-1558321 GCF_000951035.1 Colobus angolensis palliatus
TGGCCTCATAAAATGAGTTAGGGAGGATTCCCTCTTTTTCTATTGATTGGAATAGTTTCAGAAGGAATGGTACCAGCTCCTCCTTGTACCTCTAATAGAATTCTGCTGTGAATCCATGTAGTCCTGGACTTTTTTTGGTTGGTAGGCTACTAATTATTGCCTCAATTTCAGAGCCTGTTATTGGTCTCTTCAGGGATTCAACTTCTTCCTGGTTTAATCTTGCGAGGGTGTATGTGTCCAGAAATTTATCCATTTCTTCTAGATTTTCTAGTTTATTTGCGTAGAGATGTTTATAGTATTCTCTGATGGTAGTTTATATTTCGGTGGGATAGGTGATGATATCCCCTTTATTATTTTTTACTGCTTTTTTTTCATTTGTTTCTTCTCTCTTTTCTTCTTTATTAGTCTTACTAGCAGTCTATCAATTTTGTTGATCTTTTCAAAAAACCAGCTCCTGGATTCTTTGATTTTTTGATGGATTTTTGTGTCTCTATCTCTTTCAGTTCTTCTCTGATCTTAGTTATTTCTTGCCTTCTGCTAGTTTTGAATGTGTTTGCTCTTGCTTCTCTAGTTCTTTTAATTGTGATGTTAGGGTGTCAATTTTAAATCTTTCCTGCTTTCTCTTGTGGGCATTTAGTGCTATAAATTTCCCCCTACACATTGTTTTAAATGTGTCCCAGAGATTCTAGTATGTTGTATCTTTGTTCTCATTGGTTTCGAAGAACATATTTCTGCCTTCAATTCATTATGTACCCTTTAGTCCAGTCTTCTCCTTTCTCAACACCCATTCTCTGTGGCTTTCTATTGCCTTCAGGATAAATCAGGATCTTTGTACTAACGTGAACCTACCTCAAAGGCACATCAAAGTGTGTGGTTTCCTCTTCATTTATAAGCTCATCCCCATTGTTCACTAATAATCTTCTCTAGCCAAATAATATGTTACCACTTATGCAACTGTCCATCTTTCTTTTTCAACCCTATTGATTTTTCAGTGTTCCAGCTTTTATAGCTGTAAAATGAATTACCTGAGAACTTAGTGGTGTAAGTAAACATTTATTATGCTTACTAATTCTGTGGGCCAGGATTTGAAGAGGACATGGGGGACAGATTGTCTCTGGTCTTCAGTGTCTAGGGCCTCAGCTGGATGACTCAAATGCTGGAGGCAGAAGTCATCTGGAGGCTACTTCAATCACAAATTCAGGGGTTACACTGACTATTGGCTGGGGGCCTCAGTTCCTCTTCACACGGGTTCTGCATGAGGGTCTCCTTATGTGGCCTCTTTGCGTAGGCTAATTTGGGCTTTCTTACAGGATGTTGGCTGATTTCCCCACAGTGGCTTTCCCCAAAAGAGAAAGCCATATGGAAGCTGTATCCTTTTTTATAACCTGGCTTCAGAAGTCATATAGTATGATTTCCACTACACTCTAAGAGTTGGAGGAATCACAGCCTACCCAGCTTCAAGGAAAAGAGTAAATAATGTCTTCCTCTTTGTGAAAAGTAGTGAGATCCTTGAAGAACATATAGGACCAGAAATATTGGCGTGACCATTTTTTGTTGGAACAATGCCACAGTCAAGGACTGTAGTTTGTATCGTATATGCTCTTTCAAACTCTCCCAGACTATTTAGACCATACCAACCTTTATTCATTCTGAACTCTAAAATCTGTGATCTCATTTACAACCAGTATATTTCTTTGAATTGTTAACATTCCATGTGTATCTGTTTTGTCTCCCTAACTATACTACTAATTACTTCAGCACAATAACCTCATTTTCCCACAGGAAAGTAAGGTCTGTATTTTTATTTTCCACAGGACCTAGCACAGAGCTTTGGACATAGTAGAGGCTCAATAAACAGCTAGATTAAAGTCAGATAGATTTAGAATGAAATGAGAGATATCACTTTTATGCATTATAAGTGAATGTGGTAGATAGTGTTTGGAAAAGATGGGAATGGGTGAGGCAGGGGATAGTGGATACAATATTATAGAAATAAGTGCGAAAGGATCACCTGGTAAACACAAATAAATGTGTTTATGAATGAAACATGAAAGCTTAAATGTAATAAGGCATGATGTCAGTCAAAGGAAGGTACTTTTTTGTATCTTATTTAATTTCAAATTTATATGTTTTTAAAAACTCATTTAAGTAATCCGAATTATACTAATTGAAAGCATTAAATTTAACTCTGCTGGCATTTGAGAGTTGACAAGATGAATGTATCAATAAGGGTAAGTATCATAACATGTATTGTTATATTTAAAATTATAATATTTGTCAAATGTGTTTAGCTATATTTTAAAAACATTTTTTTGTTTGGATTTATTTGCTTTTAATTTTTTTAATTTAAAAATAATGCATTCTGATAATAGCAAGCCAAGTTACATAAAGAAAACCCAAAAGGCTTTTTCTGCATTTCTATGTTGAGGATTCCAATTTTGGTTTGGTATGTTTTCACAGCTTTTTCCATGTTCATTTTGTATACTTTCCACTGCTTATATGTTATTCTTCATATTTATTGTTCATGCCATAATTTATTATTTTTAAATATGCAAGGTTCATGGTTATGTCAATCGTAATTTCTCTGTATGATGATTATGGGATCTGATTAATAGTTGTTGTTTTAAGAAGCTAATTCTTAGACTTTGTGGCAAACTGGTAAATTTGATATTTTAATTCAAAGTTGAGCTTTTTAGAGATACAGAAAACAAAGTGTTGACAGGGTAGGTTAAATTTTTCAGGTGAAAACTCGATCTACTGTATTAATTTGTTCACATATGAGAACATGTGGTAATACTATGATAGTGCTGCATAAAGCTTTATAACTATTACTAACTAAAACACCAATGCTCACCAAATAACTTTCTGGGATCTCAGCCTTGTTAAACTGTTCTAAGGAATATGTGTAATTTACATTTTACTAACCATTGTAAAATTTCATACACTGAAAATTATTTGGACATAAAATTTTCATATGGATGGTAAATGAATAGCATATTGACTTTCCAACTCTCCCCAATCTCAGAAATATTTCAGCCTTGGATCATGAAATGAAAGGAAGGGAATAAAGATTGGTCAAGTGAAAATAGTAAAGTTCTGAATTCCTATCCGTAATAACTCATTTTGCCAGATCCCATTCTGTAAAACAGTTAAACTCATCTCTACTTATTATACATCTATGAGACTGAGAACTAATTTCCTTTACATTCACTGGCATAATTTTTTTATTTCAGATATTAAAGACTCTGCCTATGTAAATATAACCTACCTGAAACTAAAATGATTCTTAGTAACATATTCAAAGTTGCACATTTACATGTAACTATTATGTATTTAAGATGGCTGATCACACTGAAGTAATGAAAGGCATTCATCAATATCCAGGAGTTCGCTATCCTGTCCTTACTCCTAATCTTCAGGGTTTTCACCGTGCTGTAAGTGCACTACTTATATTTCTAAAATTGATATGCCTCTTATTGTTTTAAAGATATTTATAAAGTTAAAATTGTGTCATGTGTAACTCACCTGTAATATAAATACTATGCTAATGTACTAACATGAAGACATAGAGCTCCATGTCCTCACAGCATTGTTAGGGACTAAAGTGGTCTATATACCTGGCTCTTCCAGCTTCACTGTTCAAAAGTCAAAACACAAAAGTAAAATTCTGCATTTTTGTGAAATTTTTTAGAAGTGTATTTTGTGCTTCTTCTTAAGTAATATAGAACACTATATAAGCATTTTTCAATGTAATTTGTATAGTTATTATTACTGTTGAATTTTGTAATTATTTTTGTCAACCTTTGTTGATCAGCTTTTTGTGTCTTATTTTCTCCCTCTGGGTGAAAACTAATTGTCATTTTATCTGGCTCTAGTTACTTTCCCTATTTATCTTCTGGTTTGTTTCTTTTGATCCTCTGTGATTTAAAAATTTATATAATTTAAATAAAGCTTTAATAATTATATATATATGAGACAATCCTCTTCAATTTTAAGGTGTTATCCTTACATGGGCTTATTGCATAGGTTTTACAGCAGCTATTTCTGGTATTAATGAATATTAATGAAAAATATTCATTATGTGAAACTGTATTATGTAAAGTTGAGGTTGTGGGGTATTAATCACATACTGTATTTTGTTAGAACCATTTATTTTTCCCTTGGGTGTGATTTGATAAAATTTTTATTGCATTGTTTAAAAAGTCATTTACAAAATTGTAAATATTGGTGTCATCTACTAATCATAACAAAGTAAAGAACGTATCTTACCTTGAAGAAGGTACTAAAAGGACACTCTCATGTTAACTCAGAAGGGCAAGCACTGGAGTGGAACTAACCTTGACTTGGGAGTCAAGCAATTCTGTGCTCAAAATGTGACTCTAGAACTTTTACTCCCTGTGTGATATCATGCCAAGTATTTACCTTTTTTGTGCTACAGCTGTTTCATCTGTAAAATGGGCATAACAAGACTTAGTTTACACAGTTGTTTGTAGATGACAAAAAGCACATCCATAGTACTAAAAACAAAACAGACAAATAGTAGATGTTCACTAACAGGGTTTTTATTTTAGAAACTGAAAATTTATTTTGGATAGAGGCATAGAAGCCAATATTTTTTAAATGTTTGAGGAAAGATGAAAAGATAGCTTTTAGGTTTTTCTCTCCCCAAGTATTTATTTTATTTTATTTTATTATTTTATTTCATTTCATTTTATTTTATTTTATTTTATTTTATTTTATAGATGGAGTTTGGCTCTGTCACCAGGTTGGAATGCAGTGGCGTGATCTTGGCTCACTGCAACCTCCACCTCCCTGGTTCAAGCGATTCTCCTGCCTCAGCCTCCCAAGTAGTTGGGACTACAGATGTATGCCACCATACCCAGCTAATTTTTGTATATTTAGTAGAGACGGGGTTTCACCATGTTGGCCAGGATGGTCTTGATCTCTTGACCTTGTGATCTGCCTGCCTTGGCCTCCCAAAGTGCTGGGATTACAGGCATCAGTCACCGCGCCCAGCCTCCCACCATGTGTTAACAGGGGATTAGCAAGAGGGGAGAACGTAGGCAAAGTGCTAGAAATACACTCACGGAAGATCTTAAAAATCTAGCTAAACAACTAAGAGGCTTGACATTTGAAAACCAAGTCATTGGAGAGCCTGGAGGAAGGAATAAAATTGACAAAAAGTACAAAAAGGAAATTGATTAGATTAATATTTTGGATTTAAAGACTGGCAAAAGGATCAAAGCATTAGGTAGACAAGACTATGGCTGTAGAAATCAGGATACAAAAAAATAAAAGCTAGATTAGGAGATCAAAGAAAAACTGGGGGCAAAATCTAAATGATGAGTTGGAAAAATATTTTTCTGTTGGATTGTAGGAAGAGAAGAAAAACAAGTATTTAATATCTTCCATTTTAATAATTGGTTTGAAAATATTTTTTCATGGAGGATGAGGGTTTTATTGGGGTGCTAGTATTTTCCATAATTGGGGTTACAGTATTTCTGAAGATAATACATAATTTATAAAAGGCATAATTAAATAGAACATCCTCATTGTGTTTTTGTGCCTCATAGACTTATGAATATTGCAGTTTGTGGATTATTCTGTTACTATAAAATATTTTTACATTTTGAAAGAGTATATGTGGTAAGATGAGAAGAATCCAATTTTAAATTCTAAGGCAAATATTGAAGAATACATGTATGCCTTCATAAAGTAGTTAATCTTTCTTCTACCACTACCATTCACATTTTTGAAATTATTAGCTTTGGCTTTAAATTATGTTTTCCAGGTTGCTGCGGGAGCTACTGAGATATCAGTTTTTGGAGCTGCATCTGAATCCTTTAGCAAGAAGAATATTAACTGTTCCATTGAAGAAAGTATGGGAAAGTTTGAGGAGGTTGTTAAGTCTGCAAGACACATGAATATTCCAGCACGAGGGTACTTATGAAATCCCACAAATTCTGTTTTGTTGATATTTATTGTTAAAGCTTACTCATAAATTATCTAGAGATTCTTATATCATTTATAAAAATATACATAGAATATCGTATTTCTACTTTAATCAGGGCAATCACTATATAGTTACATCTCATTAACATCATTGATGATTATTAGTGAGTATCTAGCTTGTGGAATGTGTAATGCAATTGAAATCAGAGGAACTAGGATGCAAATCTGGCATTATTAACTATTTTATTAACACTCTGTCACCCAAATGCAGCCCTCTCATCTCAGCCTACATGAGCTGATAAGTTGGTATAAACTCACAACATCTTTTGGAAAAGAATCACGTAATGTGGTTTTCAAATTCTTTTAAAAAACATGACTTTTTCTTCAAAGAGTATTTTATGTAGAACTTCAATAGAATACAGCAGACATAAAACTGAGCTGCTCTAGGAAATCATTTTACCCATTCTTTCTCCCCCTCAGTGGCTGACTTCTGTACTTCCTCTGGGTGATCCCAAAGCACCTCCATAGCATCTTGCAGAACACCGTTTAAAAATACTTGATAAATTGCTTATAGAAGATAAATATAAACTTTCAGTTCTCTACTATTTTCTATTATATATGATTTCTGTAAATTTAGGGGTATCAGACATATCAATCCTTTTCTCCTCGCCTTGCCTTTTTCTTGTAGAAACTTATCGGCTGTTCATTCTAAGAGCTGTTGATTACAGGACATGGAAAAGAAAAACTGACCCAAATCTAATTTCCACAAACTAATTTTCTGTCTCAGGAGTTCAGAAATGGAATACCAAAGATGGTTACTTGTATTGAAAAATTATGTGATTTTTTGTCACTGAGTTCACTATTTTGGGGTTCCTAGGATGGAGCCACATGCAAATCAGTGACAGAACAGAGTAGTAGAAAGTGGAAATGGAAAAAGGAGGCTCCTAGCGTGATGAGAGATATAGAGGGAGGGAGGAGAGAGGGAAAAATCTGCCTTGGTGCTTGACTACTTCCAGGACCAATAGTTGCCTCAAGTATTATAACCAGGCCTATGTGCTGTGAAACCTATAATGCATTTTTGTGTGTGTTTGTTACTTAAGGAAGAATGTTTCCAAGACATTAGCTATTTTTTCTATTAATTTCATACATATGGAGATATGATGAACACACATCTTAACAAGTTAACATGTATAGAGATTGGTAATAGAAGGTTGAAAGCTGGGGATGGATTTGGGTGCAGGCTGTACTTCCCTTAGTTGAGGTGAGCAAAGTTCATAGTAGCAGGAAAGATTCATCAGTTAATGAGAAAGACAAATGAGTCAATTTTGGCTGAGAGTATTATTGAAATGATTGGAATTTCAACCAAGGTGTTTTGGGGAAACAATTAGAGTTAGACTATACCTAGTAAAATATTTTGTTGATTTGTTTTCTATTTATAATTTATTTTTCCTGTCCTCCATAGTAAGTCTACATGACTTTCTAAAATTTGAAATTACTTTTGTAATTAAGATAAATACATATCATGTAAGGACTATATGAGAAAAATTTAAAATCCAAGATAATGTATTTCCAAAGACATAAAATAAAGGATATCTATTTTTCAGACAAAAGTTACACAACCACAATCAAAAAGGAGAGATATGCTATCGGTTTCTCAATTCAAATATAAATAAGTTGTCTCAATTTTTTTTAAAATAAAGAGAAAGATGAAGACCCTATTCTAGTTCAATATGTGTTTAAAGTGTGGAGTACAAATTTAGAATAAAGCAATTCTCACTGGACAGTTAAAAAGCATGAGACTATAAGAAGTAAAGTGCTTGTGTGGCTTGCTCTTCAAAAATAGGAATGGTTTTTTTAGTGTTGAAAGATGGATGCAAATATAAGTTGTAGGAAGTAACTTTTTGTCATCTTAGCTTTCTCTTGTAAAATGGAATAGTTAATATAATTGGGCTAATAAAAATCTTAAACCCTCTTAATACTCATTGTTTGACAAATAATATTGCCTCATCAGAAAAATGACTTCTAATCGTGCTGTGGCTTAAAAAGCTTTCCAGGCTTTGATGAACAAGAAGTGACCCATGGTCAAACCAAATGAGTAGAGTACAGTGGAGACTTTAGTGTAGAATTATACTATAGATACATGTATGTTTTCCAATGTGGATTTTGTTTCTTTGGAATACAATTCCTGAATTTTCTGAAACACTATCATTTTCAGAAATATGCCTTTCCATATTTGAGTTCAGTAGCTATTTGTGTAGTTGAAAATATCTTCTTTCTCCCCACAATTTATACAAAGTTGAAATAAGATTTTATTTTTACTGGCAATCTCGATTTTACGTATTCACCATTGTAAGTCATAAGCCATTAGTACCTATTTAAGGAAAGGAGCCATGCTCAACTAGTTGAAACTGCAGTAGATGCTTCAGCATGTCTTGCATGGCAACAGCTGCATCAACATATACTTGATAATCATCCAGAAAATTTATGTCATCAGTTGTCAGCTTTAAAGGCCATAAAGCAGAACACATTTTATAAAAGCTCACTAAAACTATTTCAATTTTTATAAAATAGTAAACTTTCACATAGTCCAAATAGTAACTTTTATTACAGTTATGAAGGCTATTGTTAAATTCCGCCACACACGCACTGAAACACACACACAACACATGCATATGTACACATTTTTAACACATGCTGAGAACTGTACATAACATCTGGGGCACATTGTGAAAAGATACCATGCCAAATCAGTGACATAAAATGCAGAGTCAGCTAACTACTGGCACATATACATCATATGTGAATGCAAAATGAAATATCTGCAGTTTGGATTTTATTATTTAATGTGCAGTCCATGTGACTTTTTAAAAAATCTAGATACTTTTTCTAATAACTGTCTAAATTTTAAAAGGTTAAGAAGGCAAAGAAAAATAAAAGCCTATGACAAATGTGATTATTTTCCTTTTATCAATCGTATTTATTGAAAGAAATATCTATTGGCTTGCTAGGATCCTTTTAAAATTGAAATTCTTCAAGACAGGAAGTTGTGCTTTAATATATAAGATGTTCGGAATTTATTATTTTTTGTCTAAAGTGATTATCAGCTTCTCTTTATTGAAATGACATTAATCACATGCTCATTCTTTATGAGAGTGTTAATTTAAAAAGAAAATTCTCAGTAAGTTGCCATTATTAATTTCATGGTTAAAATGATTATAAATAGAAAGTACAAATTACAAATACAAATTACAAATTACAAGAAAGTACAAATTACAAGTACAAAATTACAAGGTTTGTATATTAAAGCATAAACCATGAAAGTTTCTTTACATACTCACATCTTATACTTCTCATATAAAATGGCCTGGAATCATTTGATTTCTGATTAACCTTCTGAAAGTTTATACTGAAAGTTCAAAGAAGAGTATATTTAACAATTTTCATAGGAGCCACACAAAATTATTAATTCATCATTTTAACAATTATAAAATTTTAAAGTGAATTGTAACGGGTTGAATTTTTTTTCAACTAATATAGACAAGCATTGATTACTTTTAGATACAGAAAAACAAAGACAATTGTCAGGTGTGATAATGTCATATTTTAGTCATAATTTATTAATAAAATGAGCTTAGTGTTTAGGAGGAGGTAAGGAGTCAGATTTTCCTAGAACTGTAATTAATCTAGGGTTTTCATTTTATCCATCTCTTCAGCTACTTTTTCTTACTATTCACTTTCTTCTTATCCAAAACCAGTGAAAATTTAATTTTGTCTTAAATGCTTCCAAAAGGGATTGCATTACATATAATCATGAAGAATTTCTTTGATGAATGATCCTCAATGTAAGGAACTTATTTTTTTATTTTTTATTTCTTCTTCCTATTTTTTTTTAACTGGTTCAGCTCTATATGATTCTCATCCTTTAAAATGTATTTTTTCCCTTTGAGAGATAATTTATAACTAAACGCATGTATTCAAAAACTTGCAACCTACTTACTGAGTTTGCCAAATCATCTAGGTCACATTGCATTGAATTTGTGTTTCCTGTTCTCTTTGTCTAATGTAGAATCTCAGTATGGACTCAGATCCTGACCCTGAAGATAGCAGTCTTATTGAGTGAGATAGTAAGTCTCCTTATTTAGGGCTCCATTTTTAAGTACACTGTGACTAGTAGCCAGCATTTCTTATGACAAAGCATCAAATCCCTTCCATTGGATGATCTGCCTCTATGGTACACTTGCATTTACAGCATCATATTCTTGTAAGTGGGCAGCAAGAAGCTGCCCGCAGAAGTTCCTTTCCAAATTCTATTGTTCAGTTGAGGCCTAGGTCTGGAAGAATGATTCAATCATTATGTACCACCAAAATATGGTGCATAAAACTCTAAAAATAAGACATATGTTAAAGCTATTTTCTTTCATACATATGGTTTGTTTAAGGCTTTATACTTTTTAAGCTTTATATATTATTCTGGCACTGCTGTGTGCCAGAATAGCACATACCCAGCAGCAGTTAATATTTGTAAGCTGGGTTTGTGCAGTTGTGTCTAACTAGCTTTCATTTAGACATTTTGAGGTAAGAATGTGTTTAATAATTTCTCATGAAATTAGCATTAATAACTTTTTTGTTATTAAATATTCTCTTGCTAGAGTATACCTTGCCATACCTGGGCAAGAAGTAGAATTGTAATTTACGCAAATAATTTCAAGAAAGTTAATGGTGTCCCTAAGGTGTGAAATTAATTCAGCACAGATAGTGGTTGAATGGTATATGTTCATAGTCCATACAGTCACTTACAATAATTTAAAATTATTGTTTACATGCTTCTTCTTTCATTATATATGATGTCAATGTGAAACAAGTATGTAACAAAGTGAATTTAATAAATATGAAAAGAGAGTTGTGAAACATATGAAATAGAAAAATGAACATTTAGAAGGTTTTATCATGAGATTAACTTTGCTATGAATTCCTTAAAAGCATTTACAAATTTACTTTTATTTAGAAACACTATTCATATGAAATTAGAACACAAATCATACCTGGAAGAAGTACTCTGAATAAAGTTCGGAAATACTAAGCATTCGATAAATTTGTATTTAATCTTATTCAATGGTTTCAATATAATTCAGTAGAAAACATACTTAATCTTAGGCATTCCTCAATGAATTCAAAATTGAATCAAAAATTTATTTTAAAAATGTAGTTAGGGATTGAAATGGGTCAAGCTCAGAGCTCCACCTTGGAAATATCTAATCAGATTCTCCCAAAGCATTACTCAACATGTTGAGTAGGGTTACATTAAAATTAAAACAGTAGTGGAGGTAAAGGTAAGGGGAGAATTCATGGTTCAAAAATTTGCGGACACCTGGATTAAACATGGTTATCCATGTTAACCAGGCCTTCCAAATATAGGACTTCTTTAAACTAGGGCTGGAAGATGGCTGTATTGGACTGAGTTTCTCAAACTTACTGATCTTTGGAATGCCTTTTCCACCCATCATTTCATGTGGTCAGTCCTCTGAAATTCTCACTTCTACACTCATCAATCAACTGTACAGACAACCTAGAAGCTAAATATTTTGAGTGGATAGGCCAAAAAAAAAGTGGCAATTAAAGTTTTAGCACTAGATCAAACAGGCAAAATTAGTTTCATTTCTAGTAGCTGAATTTAACATTGATGCTTTTTTATTGTTTTTAAAAGCAGACATGCTATTGAAGTTTATAAAATAAAATACGTGGGAGCTATGAAACGAAATGTCTTTCATATTGAACATAAGAGAACAAACTGCACAGTGATGTAGGTTTCAGGTCTCAGAGATTTAAGTGGATCATTAAAAATTTGAGAGCTTGGCTAGTTAGAGACAGAGTCAAAAGCCGGGAAATACAGAACGCTGAGAAAAGTCTCTGGAGCTACACTGGTTTAATTTGGTGAATAAAATAACATTTTGTACATAATCATGCTATTTAAAAGAGAGACTATTTTACAAATCTCTCCTGAAGAACAAACAATATAAGTCATCATAAAATGGAACCTGAAATATTACCCGAAGTGTCTGGCCCAGATCATTGGGAACATATTCAGATTTTGAGTTGGGTTTAGTTTGAGGGTTTGGGGAGCAGGGAGTCTGCCATGCAGGTCCCATTTAGAATTGTCCCAAAGAATACTTACAGTAGTCCCCCTTGTCTGCAGGAGATATATTCCAAGACCCCCAGTGGATGCTTGAAACTGTGGATAGTATTATACCAAACCCTATATATACTGTTTTTATCCTTTACATACATATGTATAATAAAGTTTAATCTGCAGATGTAGCCTCTCCAGTAATTTTTGTATATTTGAGTCCAAACCTATTCCTGAATCTGTGTAAATAGCCTTTACCTGCAGTAATGGCTTGGGGTTACCAGTTTCAGGAGATCCCTTGCTGAAGTCTTACAGGTTCAATGCTTTCTGGTACAACACATGGTCCTCAGTTAGAACATGTTTTCTGTTCATGTTTTCCACACACAAATTTAATGTCTTTCCCATCTTAACTAAGAGCTTATCACATACTGTGGCTGTGATTTTTGTAGTTTGAGGTACGACAGCAAAACCAGCATGAATTTATTTTTTCCTTCTTCACAATTCTATTGATAGGAGTTTAATATTCTTACCATAGATGTTAGCAACCTCAGCATACAGTATTTTTTTAAGTTAAAAACTTTCCTCATTTTACTTAAAGGATGCACTTTGCAGATTCTTTTTGGCATATCTAAGTTGCCAACTTCACTACTTTTAGGCTTTGGGCCCATCATTAAGTAAAATAAGGGTTATCTAAACACAAGTACTGAGATACAGTTGATCTCATAACTGAGAGAACCATTAAGTGACTAATGGGCTGGGTGCATCTACAGCATGGATATGCTGGTCAAAGGGAAGAGTCACATCTCAAACAGCATGATATGAGATTACATCATGTTATTCAGAGTGCCCCACAATTTTAAACTTATGAATTGATTATTCTGGAATTTTCCATTTCTTATTTTCAGACCATGGTTGACTGCACGTAACTGGAGACTGCAGAAATTAAAGGCTACTCTACTAGTATGGGACTCTTAACACCTTTCCACATGGCTCTGGGTGGGACTGAGGCCATTTAATTAAAAATTACTCCAAGGATTCATCATTTTAAGAGGCAAAAACACAGAAGATCAAATGAGGTAGTTTATCAATTAGAGTGGAAAGACAAATAGAGCAAAAAGGTATAGAAAGTTTTAAAAGGTATGGCAGAAAATAAAATCAAGGTAAAGATAATTTAAAAGTTAGTCTGAACCAGTCTCTATGTCTGGCTTCCCAGGTCTGAGCTTGTAGTGTGGAAATCTGAGCTTGACACAGGAAGCTTTCTCATTGTAAACAGGTCATTTGATGTAGTAGAAAGACCCAGCCTTCAAGTTGGACAGAGAGTTTGGTTTTAAAGCCTAGTTCAGCAGTTTACTCTATTTGTATTCTGCAACCTATTTAATTTACTTGAGACTCAGGTTTTCCCTTGGTAAAATGGATTTATTGTGGAGATTACAAAATTGTAAGCAAATGTCTAGCCCCACATGTTTAAATATTTTATACAGCAACTTTTCCAAGGATGAACGGCTGAAGGAGGTTATGCCATTTTCTTTCCAAGAAAACCCTAAAATTCTAATTTGAATTCTAATTTGAATACAAATTTACTTCTTAGTTTCATCAGGAACTAAGCAGATAAATTAATTAACCTCACAGGCATATACAGTTTTAGGAACAAAACTATATGTAAAGTAAGATATTACATGAAAATTTTGTTCTAAACTTTGCATATATTTATAGAGAGATCACAGTTTATACAGAAGATATTTTTAATACATGGCATTCTAACAGTAGGCTTAGGAGAAATAAAATCAGTCAAGTATTCTAGAGCAAAAATTGAATCTTAGCAGAATTACTCGTTGATGCCATGAAATAGTCTTTAATTTTTATGTTATCCACAGTGATAAATATATTACAGGCTCTCAAAATGTATTGTTCATTCACTTAATAATAATGGCATGTTGTTTTGTGTTGCTTATAGAATGGTGTATTCCACATGAATGTAGCAAAGTAGCTCCTATGTTTATATATCTTAATTCCCTTTATTTGAGATTACATGTAATTTCATCACTCCTGGCATTGTTATTTTCTGAGGATAAGCAATAGTTGACTCCACTCCAAATGTTTGTGACATTTATACATGGCTTTTATTTATACTTTTTGTTTCAATTTTTGCCAGGATGATTGGAGGAACATGGGATAATTGTGAGAAGGTAGGCTGGGATAAGACCTAACTGTAGATTCTTTTTCGTGATTTAGTTCTTCTAGGTAAGGTTATTAAAGACTGAAACACTTCAAGTCTTGTTTTATATCATGTTTTTACAGACTGTTAAAAAATGACCTCAACAAGCACAAATACAAATAAAACAATTCATATTCATTTCCACAGGATTTATTGTAATGCTGTGTTTTTTGTTAATTTTAGCAAGATTAATTTCAATATGATTGATGATTACTATGCCATCTGAATAATGTTTAAAAAATGGATTTCAAGTTCTGATCTCTCAGATATGTGCTATTATCTCTGGCTACAGGATTTAGAACATAAATAACCCTTACCTATTTTTTTACTTTAAAAATTAGGAATGTCTTAGACAAATATTCAGAAGGTGAAAATGACATTTTAACTAACATATTTGTGTATTAATTCATACAAGAAATAGCAATTGAATATAGTAGGCACTCAATATCCACAGGTTCTACATATAGGGATAACTATGAATCCAAAATATTTTTAAAAAGAATTGAAAATAAAAATAAAAATACAATATAGCAACTACTTACATAGTATTTACATTGTATTGGTATTACAAGTAATCTAGAGATGATTTAAAGTATATAGCGAGAATCCCCCACAAACACTGAGGGGCAGCTATATTTGTTTTAAACAATGTACTGTTTTGTAATACCATGTGGGCTATGAAAATGAAAATTCAGCATAACTTCAAAGAATTTTTAGCGGACTGGGAAAATATAATATGTTCAAAAATAATTATTGTACTGCCGAAACCAATAAGTACATTAAGAGAGATAAAGATACATACTATTTAATTTTAAAGTAATTCTAATCTCTGGGGTGATTTACAGAAATTTCATAAAGAAGTTACCAGTACAATGAAGTCATTAAAAATATATGAATATATGGAAACATAATCAAAATAACGGCTTTTTCAGGCAGGGCAGGGAATCTACAAAGAGCAAAGACACAGTGAAGAGAAATCTCAGGAAAGGTTTGGGTAATAGAAAGAAGTTTACTTTTACTGAAATAAAGTTTTTGTGGATGTATAGTAAAAGAAAGGTAGAAAGTTAGATTGGAGTTTCACAGATTGCTAAACTTGAACACCAGTTTATTCAGTAAAAAATAGCAAGCCATTAAAGATTTTCAAAGTGGAAAAATATGTAATCGGACCCATGCTCTAAGAATATAATTTTGACATTAGAAATTGAAGCAAAATGGAGAGACATGGGACTAGAAACAAGGAGAGCATTTAGGAGAGGGTTCTTGGGAATGGTTCTGTACACTCAAGCTGCTGCTGGCAGAGGCTAAATGCCACAGAGGCTAGAGGGGAGGAATCAGCTAACCTTTGATTATGGAATAAGTTCACAAAGGTGACCATCCAGTGACTTAGCAGGACTGACCCTGAGAATAACTATGTAATTTTTTTTAATGGCAATTGCAGGAGAAACAGGTTTATGTGAGAGAAATAGGGACGATGACCACTTCAGACATGTTTAACTAAATATGCTATGTGAATGCATCAAGCTTGTAATATACATGAGGAACTTTGGGGTTGATCCTGGGGTTATGGGCATAATGGTGAGCGAGAGGGACTATGGAGGACTTAGCTAACCCATAGGCCGCCTTTTCCATTCTCATTACACACAGAAATTTTATAACTTTTAAAACATATCACCTAGCTCAGAAAAAAAAAAAAAAAAAGTCTCAGGTTTCATCAATGAAAATGTGGTAATCATGTAGGCTGATACCACAGAAGCATATGAGGTATTTATCCCAGAAAGAGTACCTAGTAGTGTGGTAATGGGATTTTAATATCTACATGAGAAAAATTCGATGTTCTGCTAAGGTATGAATTTGGAACTATGTCTTGGGGTCTGGCAGCACCTCCTTGCCAATGCACAGTTATTGAGATCTATGCCAGCTATTTTTATGGGTTGTGGATTTGTGACACATGAGTGTTGTGGAAACCCAAATTGAGAAATTAAGGTAGAAATTTGTTCAAGAATTGATAAATTCCACAGGGTAAGGGCAGAAAGCAATCAGATTCTTTTGATAGGATCATTTAAATAATTCAAGATGCTCATAGAATTCCTACAGAAACTAAAATCACCATGAAAAGGCACTCACAATAAAAACTATAAAGCACATGAGAAAACAAGCTAACTTAAGACAAGGAAAACAAACACAGGAGACAACAGAAAAAAAAACTATAGCAGAACAGAAGGTAACAGAACAACCTGAAAATGATTAGAAATTAACCATGTGAAATGTTCATAGAGGCAAAGGAAGACCATAAGAACAGATCTTTACAGAAAACAAAATTAGTATTTGACAAAACGAAACATTATAAGTGGAAATATATTCATTAAAATACAAAAGTGAATGGATTAATTGAACAGCAGATTACATGTAACCAAAGGGAACAGCAGATTAAGTGCAGCTTAGCCTGCAATTAAGATTTGAGAAAATTGTAAGAATGAAGCCCAGAAAAATAAATTAATAGAAACTGTAAAAGTGAGGTTAGTAGACAATGCCTAATAGAATTTCCATCTGGAGTAAACAGAGAAAATAGATATGAGAAATACATTTGAAAAGGTAGTACCTTGAGAATTTTCTAGAAATTAGGAAAAGCACTAATGTTAATATTGAAGAAGTATAGCAAATCCTGAGATAGCTAATAGTAAAATGCAGATGAGACAGAAACAGATAAATCCCAAAAACAGTAGAGAAAAAAATAGATTACCATAAAAGAATTAGCTTGACAGTAAAATTCCTATCAGCAATAACTGAGACCAAAGACAGTAAAATAATATATTCAATGTGCCAAGATAACTGTCAACATAGAATTTTATACCTAGTCAAACTATTGTTCAAGAATGAAGATGAAATAAAACCATTTGCTAACAAAACAGTCTGCAACATCTACCATTCAGACTCTTGCTGAAAGAACTACTAAAGTATTCAGTTAAGTCAAAAACATTGAACCAGAAGTAAGGGATAAGATGAAAAAAATAAATGGAGCAATAGGAGTTTGCAGCTTCAGAAAAGTAGAAATTATTTGGAATGGGTCTGGATAAAACTTAACCACCAGGCAATCAAAGCTGAACAAAAATATTATGGCATAGTAGTGAGGAAATTCCTGAGATTAGTTAGATACTGTCAGGTCTATGTAATACAACTTTTTACACAAAGGAATCAGTAGGGCAATCCAGGTGACGCAGTATTGCTAATAGTTGAGTGATTTTTGATGTTGACAGTATAATAGAACTTTAAAAATTATATAAAAGAATATATTGGTGGTTGGATTTCATTCCCTAGGTTTCTGGTTTAAATGTTTTGGAACATATCCTAAGCATCAGTGTTTGTCTTTTTTAAAGCACCAAGGTGATTCTGTGCAGGTAAGGTTGAGAACCACTGTAATAGATTGTTAGAGAAGAGCAGAAGTCCAGAAGCTGGCTTTGGCCACTTGTCAAAGAGGAGAATTCAGTTCATATTCATGACGGTAGAGCCCTTTTCTCACTCAGGAAAAGTAGCTTGACTTCTTTAGAAAGGGTTGGCAAACTTTTTCTGTAAAGTTCCAGATAATAACGTTTTAGGTGTTGTGGGTCAGATGATTTCTGTTGCAACTGCTCAACTCTGCTGTAGTGTAAAAGCAGCCGTAGATAAGTATGCAAACAGATGGGCATGGCTGTATTCTAATACAATGTTATTTGTAAAAGAGTGATAGGCAGAATTTGGTCTCTGGGCTTTAGTGTACCAACCTCTGCTTTACAATGTTAAAGTATACAGTTAAGGGAACATAATTGAGAACCATTGCTTTAGCTTTGGAGAAAGTAGTCCCATGTGTGACTAGATCAAAGCAGTGTTCCCTCACAAGATAGGGAAGAGCATATGAACATGAAATGCAACGGAGTGTGAAGATCGCAGAGACAGAGGCATGGAAATGTCCTGGAGGGAAAGTGTGAATAAATAAAAATGCCCACATAGAAAGTTAAGGTTCCATCAATAAAGTGGTAGCTGTGGCCAAATAATAATTTAGAAATGCAGAGAGGTTTGTTTTATTTTGCATTTGTTTTATTTTGGTTTTCACATTTAGAAGGAGAACATGTAAGTAAATAGCTTGAATTTTCCATTTACTCACATCTAGATGCTTTGGATTCAAAAATCAATGTATTTATATATTAACATGTCATTGTAATCATTACATTTGTATTAAAACTTTTTCTCCTTTTCCATCCTTAGCCACCTTCTCCAGTGTTATGTTCATTTAAGAACATTTTCACACATCTTGATTAAATTTACAGATTATCTAAAACATAAACTTAGATTATAGTGATTGGAATAGCAGAGCGATGAGCTTCCTGTTCAGCACAACTTTCAAATTTCACTTGAATTTATCCCCTTTTATCCTTTCCTATCCCTCATAACTGCTTGAATGGCTTATAAAACTACTTAATACTAAAACATATTTTAATTGACAGTTTAACACTTCCATAATTTCTGTAACCTAATTTGGTTACATCTTCGAATCAATGGCTATGTACTGAATCATTGAATATGTATTTTATTTTTCTACTCCAAAGACTGTTAGGAATTTCATAGTGCATCTTCCAATCAATAGCATATTAGAATTAAAGAAATAGGATATTATCTTGTGTTTTTGCCTCTACCTTTTCTCTGGCATCTGCTTCCACTGCCCCCACAGAGTTATATCTCTGGGAAAGAAATCTGATCTTGCCACTACCTTACCTAATAATTTTCAGTGCCTCAAAACAATTTTGAGTAATCTCAAAGTCCAGACAACTTGGAATGGCATTCAAAGGCTTTGCTTTCTAAACCCTTTCATATTGTAGCCCCTGTATTCGATCTCCAGCCTCATTTCCCACCATCCTTCTATCTTTTATGTAGCTTGCTTCATTCATTCCTAAATATCATACTCATTATGCATTATTTCAATACAAGAATTGTAAACATCTCTGAAGTAAGTTTAATAAAATGGTATTGATGTTGAGCTGGAAATAGCTAAAGCAGGCTTTTCCTAAAGCTTAATTATTTAAGATTGAAATGTATCTTTGTCTTTGCAGGAAAATCTTGACTTTTTATATTAGAATGAGTTACCGAAGAAGCTTATGGAATATCTTTATTCTGAGCCTTCTAAACACATTAGACACTCTTCTGTTTGGAATGATTTAGGTAAACCCATGAGAGAGGGAGAAAAAATGAACTCTGAGGCTATGCCCAGTTCCAGGACCTTTGGATGATTAATGACTGTATCTAAATGAGGCCAAAATATCCAGATGGGAGTAAGAAGAAAAATTCAGTTAGTCTTCTACATGGTCTCCCTGTATGTTTCCAAAGACCTGGATATTTAACAGTTGGGTGTATGTAATTATTTAAATAAAACCATATATTTCACTAGTATTTTCTGCTTTGAATGTTAATATGTTGCTATGGTATGAATAACTTTACCAGATAATCGCTTACTAATTATTCCCATCTGTCATCGAATACATGTATCAAATTGTAATTATTATAGAAAGATAAGAATGTGAGTTGATTGAAAATGCTTCAAACTTTATTTGGTTTGGTCTAAGGATAAAATAATAATAAAGCAATAGTGCAAAATAAATTTTCCTGATGCAGTTTTGACTAATTCTTGTTATAAAATGGAAATGGCGTATTTACCATATGCATATTTATAAGGCTCTATTTTTAATCTAGGTATGTGTCTTGTGCTCTGGGCTGTCCATATGAAGGAATTATTACACCGCAAAAAGTGACAGAAGTAAGCTACATCTCCAGCTTTTTTGGTTTATGGTAACATGATATATATTATTTTTAAAAGTGGAGTTTCTTACTGTTCACTGAATCTGCTTAGCATGAAGCCATAGATTAAGAGATGAGCCCTGAAGACATATTTGATCACTTAACTAATAGTTCATTTTAACACTGAAGTCCTATACATTGGCTATAACTTTTCAACGTTAAGGGACAGTTGACTCCTACAATTTGGGTGCTCAAAGGTGGAAGGGATGAAAGTATGAATTTTGTTTTTCTGTGGTTATAACATAGTGAGTGGCCTTTGCAATTTCCATCAGAATGTCAGGGCAGTTTGAGGAGAAACCCTTAAACTTTGCCTTGGTTCTTAGGTAGCATCCCTATTTTTCTCCTGCATACTTTGGCCCATTATATCAGAGTATACACCACTTTTGTGTTTTTGTCCTTTTGTGATCCTGTAGATCTTACTGCTGTGATTAAGTTGCTGTTATTCCAGAACAATTTTACAACAATAGATTATAGTCATTAAGGCCCTGATTACTGAAGTTTATTTTCTTCCTGTCCTTTATTATTTATGTATACCAATGAGTACAAAATGCACTGTCTTTGAGATTATATTAGATTGTCTCAGACATTTATTTGTATATAAAGTACATTAATGTAGACTTGTTTTTAAGGTTAATTTTGACAAATTTAGTAATTTGTCAAAAATTTGGCACCAAAGCAGTGAAGATGGCCTTATAAGAAAATCCAAATTTAGGCAGGATAAACTTCCAGTTTAACTAAAGCTATTCCTCTTTTGTGCTTTCATTTGAACTTTTGGAATCTACTGCAGATTTTTCAAATGAAAGCTATCCTTTTATCATTATTTACACAAGATCCTTCCACACAGAGGCACATATACTATAAAATAACCCCATTCATATTTTGTAGATTTTCACTTGCATGGGACCCTTCCAAGGGTCTGACATTAATTTGCTTTCACAATTGTATATATATTTTTTAAAGAATACCTCCAAAGGATATGACTTCAAGCTGGCCCCACAAAACTTTGATCCACCTTTGCTTACCAGCAGACTTGCTTTCTTCCTTTTGCTATGCACCACATAGGAGTGAACCACACACACCTTGGGTGAGGATCTCCATTTCTGTACCCGAATGCCTAAGGTGCTACTGCAGAGTCATGTAACAGGAATAATTCAGGGCCAGAAACCTTAAAGGGGCCTTTTGTGTGATTCTAATACATTTTGTGCTTAACTCACTCTCTTCTCTCTGAAATTACTACTTCAAACTTTGATTACTCTGTTCACAGTTTGGTCCTTCCCCTCATTGTCTCCCTCCCCAGTTTTTGCTTTCTCATTACACTGTCCTTTGCATTTAGCTTTTTCCCGACCTGGAATATTCTTTGTGTTTTATATGTCAGCTGCCTGGAAGCCATTAACATTTGCATTTGATATTCTTCCTAGTACATTGTTCTCAGATCCTTCCTTCTCACTCTCTTAAACGAGTTAGCAAACACTTTATAATAAAGCTTACTTTATTTCAAGTTGTCACATAGGTTAAACTCGTTTCTTTGTTTGAAAATTCTTATTTTAGCCAGTATTTATTTATTCCTCAGTAGGGTTGACTAAGATCTATCCTCACTTGACTTAAGGATCTGTATTAACATGAGCCATGTCAGTATTCATTTCCCCATTATATCCTGGGACCTACCACAGCGCCTGCTATAAAATAGGCATTGAAGAAATACATATGAAACGAATGAATGAATCAGTATTATTTGCCAGATTGTGTATCAAATGACTTTTATACATTCTCATTTCACTTTTACAACCAAACACATCATTATTAAAATTGTTTTTATCTTTTTTTTTTTTTTAAGAACAAAGTAACCAAGGCTTAGAAAATAAGCTAAAAGAAGGTGTTTTGTTGTCTGTATTCTACAGATTAGGGATTGAGGCTTAAGTAGGCTAACCTTCCGCCCAGTGTCACATGAGTAGGATGAGTGGGAGCTGAGATTTAAATTCAGGTTTCTCTGATTCCCGAACACATGTCTTTGTCAAAATACCATGCTGCCTTTATGCATTCATCTTGCTCTTTGAAAGTAACATTATTCAGCTTGAAGAGATCTTGCAATTTGCCTCAAAGTATATATATCTATGAGCCAGAAAAATTAGGCCAGAAATATTAAATGACTTTACCAGTTGCAAAGCTACTTAAAGAGCTGAACTTAATATAGTTGATCCTTGAACAATTTGGAGGTTAGGGACCCCACACTCCACACGCACAGTCAAAAATCTAGATACAGCTTTTGCTCCCCAAAACTTAACTACTAATAGATTACTGTTGAGTGGGAGCCTTATAGATAATGTAACCCACCAATTAACACATATTTTGATTTTCGCTATCTTGAAACGGTGGGCAAATGTAGCTGGAGACCTCAATCTATGGTGCATATTGAGCAATTCAGCTTTCTCTTATGTCATGACTTTTTTCTGCTTCTTGGGAGCACTTCCAGCATCACTAGTTGCACTTCTTATGAGTTTCATGGTGTTAAGGTTTATGGTATTGCACTAAACATAATGAAAAACACCTAAGAACTGCAAGACATCAATCACATTGTACTGTGATATGCAATTTACTGGAGAGATGAACTGTTCATATAGAGATGATTAGCATCACCAGGATTTTGAGCTCACTAGAATAGCACTAGGAGGTGGCTACAAAATTATTACAGTAATACAGTATGTATCACAATTAATTTTATGCAGTTATGATTTAGTATTGAATTACATGTACATTTCTCTTAAATGAGCATGGCACTATCTGCAGTCTGTGTGCATGAGTTTTGATAAATTTCAACTTTTAAAAATACATTTGTATTATTTTATAGTAAATGAGAAAAATAGATTAGTATTAATATATATTTTATATATTCATGACATACCTTTTTCTTTTTTTGACATTTCTATGCTATGGGATTTGTCTGCAAGTTTTTTCAAACTGTTGAAAATCTCCAAAAAAAATTTAATGTGGTAATTAAAAAAAAAAATTCCTGTACAAGTGGATCCAGAGTTCAAACTTGTGGAGTTTAAGGGTCAGTTGTATAGATATTTTTTGACCCCTAAACTAATAGCTTGAGAAATACTACTTCCAAAGTAAATCTGTAATGCTTTGGTTTGATTATAGTGTTGAGAAACATATTTGACATTGTAGCTTGTAATTTCATATTGGAACAAATAGCTGGATAAAAAGATAAGGTAGATAGGACTCTAAGGCAAACTTGAATATTAGAAAAAGGTAATTTCAGTAATATCAAAGTCTTTTATAATGTTTAGAATAAGCAAAAAAAAAAAAAAAGACCGGAAAATACTTTATATATTTTTCATGGACATTACTGGTCTTAGTTGTAATTTTTTACCTTTAGATGATGTTAGTTGTGGCACAAGAGGGTTTGAGTCTCTTCATTTCCATTATTTTACTAGCACTTCACCTTTATCAACAGGTGTCTAAGAGATTGTACAGCATGGGTTGTTATGAGATCTCTCTAGGAGACACAATTGGAGTGGGAACTCCAGGAAGTATGAAAAGAATGTTGGAAAGTGTGATGAAAGAAATCCCACTGGGTGCTCTTGCTGTTCACTGTCATGACACCTACGGACAAGCCTTAGCAAATATCCTTACGGCTCTTCAGGTATTTTGTACTCTTTGTGTGTTATGTGTGTGCATAGGGTGTTCATCTTTATCTGTAATATAAACATACTGAGAGTTGTATTGTTACAATTTTTATAAAATATTATGAATCTAATTTTAACCAGTGTCTTCACATGACAGGTACTTGGGAAATATTTATAAATTTCACATTTTTTAGGGCAATGAAGATCTCTTATTAATTTGATTTGATAAAATCTGTAATCTGTTCTTTTGAAAAGTATTAATCTTAGCAGAGTTATGTCTGCTTCTCTTCCCATATTCTGTCAACCGTAACATTTAATAGACTGAAATACGATGGCAGTTTAAGCAGTGCAAAACATAAAAATAGTAGACTATCATAATCATGAAACTAATGCTTTGGTGATTTCATGCTCTATGATGGGAAGATATGGTGCTGAAATATAGTATATTTTGCTTAAAATGTTTTCCTGATGTTGGCAAGCTTACTTTAGACAGAACTTAAGTTTTTTAATTAAGTATATTTCATTATATGATAAAGTGAAAAGATCTAGAAAGTTGGAAGACTACGAATTGCTTATTACATTCTGTGCTATTTTAAATGTATTCATTTGAAAGAATAGATATAAGTGGCATTAAAATAGTATTATTTTAAAATTAATGTCAGGTTCTTAAATGCTGCTAAAAATGATTTGTTTGATATTCTCAGAACCCAAGATTTTGACAACTAAAGATAAGACTATATAAAAGTTTTCTGGTTGGAGGCTGAAAACCAATATGTAAAGCTTAATATCACAGTCCTAAAGTATACAGTTGGTTGGCAGAAGTTAAAAAACAATAGGGATATCAAGTTCCACAAGGGCTTATTTTGACTTTGTAACATATGTGTACAAATCCTTATTTATTGTCTGGAAGCAAGAAAGGAACATTCTATTGAATCAGAGAAAAGAGAAAATGTTATTTCATGGTCTTTGGGGCATGGGAATTTTTACAATTTTCCTTCCCTATGTATTCTAGTTTCTGAAACAATAGAAAACTAGGCAGCACTTCAGGATCCTGTGTTCAGCTGCAACTGGAAGTTATTAAGTGTTTCTGAAGGGCGCTCTCTCTCTCTCTCTCTCTCTCTCATTTCTCTGTATGAATATATCTTCTATATTTTAATACTTTGAGTAATCACTTATTTGTGTAGCGTACTTATTATAGAATGAATGACAGTTTAGCTCTTCAGGATAAAGGGCTATAGAACAAGATATGGGACCTCAAACTTCTGCTTCTGGACTATATCTGCCTCTTGAAAATGCCCAAGTAAGAAAACATTGCTGATACCCCAATGCAGTTTGAATGGTTAAGGAAGGCCTATCTGAAGAAGCAATTGTTGAAATCATATCTAAAGAATGAGAAGGAACTAATCCTAAAATGGTGTGTATGTGTTGTGTGTGTGTGCACGTGTGTGAAAAGAATGTTTTAAGCTGATGAAACATCATTTGAGCAAAAGTCCTTGGGGAAGGAGAGGATTATGTCCTAGTAACTAAAAGAAGACTGATATATTCAGATAAATTAAGGTTTATGAAATTTGCTATATTGGTTGAACTGCATTGTCTCTATTTTCTGAGAGATTTGGACTGAAATTCTCGTCCATTTTTCCATCTTATAACAGCCATACAGGGGACAGGAAACAACCTTGGGCCCAAGCAGATGAGGAACATGAATGAGAATATATGTAAGGGCAGAACTCCCCAAAAGACCACACCCCCAGTCAAAGGGTGAATCAGCAAAAGATCCACCCCATAAAGGGAGAGAGCAAGCATATTCACATCTTATGGCTTGGCTATGAGTAGAGGAGAAATAGGACATATCTCTTTATACTACACAGTGTTTTGTAGACCTTCATGTGGGTTTAGGGTTCAAGTTCACATACCTGCAGAACTGGAAAGACCTAAGCAGATGAGTTACTTTCAAATGCTTATGGGTTAGTAGCACTGCAGGTGCCAGAAGAATATTCTTATAAAATATATATTAATATATAATATATGTATATATTATATACATATATGTATTATATATTTATATATGAATATATATATTTTTTTAAGGAACAGATCTTCAGCTTACACTAAACTATTTGAGATCTGTGTGTCTGTGTGCACGCGTGCATGTGTGTGTGCAGGGGAGAGATTGATACTGCACCCCTCAGTGGCTCCTGTGATAAAAGAATGTCTGTCTAAGTGTCAGGATCTAAGGATCTGTGTTTTCTGTTTTCCTACCATGTGCAGAAGCTCTATTGTGTCCATGGGACGCTGGGGCAGAAGGGAGGGAAGGGGCCTTGGAAAGCAATAGTATACTCTGCGTTACATTGCCCCAGAGCTTAATTTACAGCCACAGTGTAAATACATGGATAAGAGAGTAAAAGTGGCTTGCATAATAAGCAACATTGATATAAGGCCAGAGAAGCTACTATAAATGAGTGATTGAGAAAATGGTCAAAAAGCAGAGATGTAGAGCTTTCTGTCTATTCCACCGTCAGCGGGCATAGAGTTCGATAATGCATTGACATCATAAGAAAGATATAGACACAACTGCTTTCTTGAAACTGTATGTAACTGAGACAGTGTTCAAATGTTTTGAAACGTTTATGTTTATGAAAGACAGCCACACGTGGTACTGGAATGTCACTGCAAACACACATGTGGACTGGTCCTGAGTGGCGCTGAGTGAGGTGTTCACTAGTGCTCTCTTCTCACCCCTCTTCCAACAACAATAAAAACACAATGAGCAGGTTTAACTTTAGAGGAGAAGAAAATATATTGAAGGAAACTGTCAGTGTTTGAATAGAAGGAGAATCAGGGAAAATCTAACTTCATTATGAACGGGGCCAACCTTGGCTTTAGGAAGCAGAGGCCATACTTCATTTTTTAAAAATGGAATCTTTGAAGTGGCTTCTAGTAAGATTGGTGGTGGATGTGGACTAGATATCATTTGCTTTAATTTAGGGGTGGAGAAGCGGTTTACAGCGCTTCAGACTAGAAGTTAATATTAAGGCAAGCAGACATGTAATAAGTGGAAACTTGGCCACAATGATAGGAAACAAATGAAAGTTATAAATGGAACGTCCCCCTCAGTCTGGAAAGCACACACTAATAGTGTAGTAGAGGCATCTAAGGGATCTTTCTTGGGTTCCTGGGTTTTATTGTTTTTTTTTAAATTACTTAAATATATGATTTATGGGACCAGAGATGGTTGTATGGAATTCAAGAATAATTATCATATTATTTAATATAGAGAAATTATTCTGAGCATGTCGATCCCAGTGTGGGATATTTATAATCCCTCAAAACCAAAAGAGCAAGAAAATGAGGTGCCAAAACGTACAGCAATTTTAGTCACGGAAGAAATGGATGTGACCCAATATACTTTCTTAATTTTTAATGTAAAAATTTAGCTTCACCCTCTGCCAAGTACCTAAGTAAAAGGCCAGTTAACAAACTGTTTAATCTAATTAATTTCTCAGCCTCTATTTTTCTCCACTGAAATGAGGAAACAAATGAGATCCAATACTGAAATAACAGCTACACATTGATTGGTAGCACAAAGACAAAGAACAGGCAATATTTGGATTTCTTCTGGAGAAGTACTATGTGCCTTTTCTCTTAAACTTAATAAACTTTAATGTGCCTTTTCTCATAATGTTTTTCATATGCTTACTGTTCTCTTTTAGAAAAACCAAATTGTTTACCTAATTTTTACATCAAAAGCTTTCAGTTTTTAGATTGACTCTTAACAAACCATGTTTAAAAGCCTCCAAATAGCAAATCTTTCTTCAGAGAATGTCTTTTAGTTTCTCAAGAAGAAATTTTAAAAATTCCCATTACTAGCCAGATAAACCTCTTTGTTTCTCAGTTCTATATTTGTAAGAATAGATATATGATGTCTACTTCCCTGAGTTGTGCAAAACTGAGATGAGATATAGAATTTCTAGAATGATGTCTTGATAACAGTACACGTGGTTGGACTGTTGGATTTTCAAGTGTGTATAACCAAGTTTCCCAAGCCACAGAAGTCTGAATGAACAAAGATGAACGAAGTGCCTTTATATGTATTTTTACAAGTGGTTGGATTGTTTATATCAGTGGTAAAAAATGGGTAAACCTTCTAATGCTTTTATTAGTTTTAGTTCATCTCCAACATCTTTTTATTAATATAAGCATCTCTCTGACTTTGGCAATAGGTGATCAATTAGTTTTTGTCTTTAGGGATAATATAATCTTCATCTATTTCTAGATATCCACAGGTATAATGGATAGTTGGAAAAAGCTGTTTCTGAGCTACAAGAAATTTTAAACTGACATTCAGTTAATCAACATTTAAAAATAACACATATAAAAGTTCTGATTCTACTGTAATAAGCTAAAAATGAAAGTAGTTAATCTTCATGCAACAGACTATACTTATCATAAACTTGAAGCTCACCAAGAAAGTAAACACATCTAAACCCACCCTGCCATTCCCACAGCACTTCATCCATGCTGATCAAATGGACAAGTAGTAGAAAAATTGATTGTCAAGTGTTTCCTGAGTCAGAAAAGTAAAAAAGAATGAACACTGGGTTCATCAGTAGAAGGGTTTTTTGTTTGTTGATTTTCTTTTTAATCACAGTTTAACAGTTTTTTGTTTGTCGTTGTTGTTTGTAAATCATTGTTAACACACTTAACATCAGCACAATTAATTTATGTTGGTAAATTAATTGGGTAAGGGTAAAGGGTAAAGGATAAAAGGGTAAGCATAGGGAATAACATACACTGTGATCTTCATTCCCACAAGTCACAGCTCACTGGACCAAAGAAACTCTTTAACACATGTCCGACAGTTATAACATCTTTTTGGGATCCAGAGGCTGAAAAGGTCATAGGCAGAGTCCTGGAGTTCAGATATACACAGAGAAGTAAAGTCGAGGCTCATGAAACTGAGAGATTACAGGATGGAGAATATACCTGGTAGCTTTTCACTTTCCATGGGGCCAAGTGTTGTAGTTTTCTGCTTCATATTCTTAAAATTCTCCAGTGTCCTCCTAACGGGTACTTCTATTTTTTCACTGACTTTTCCACTATCTACAGAATACAATATTGGGATAATTGCATTTTCTCATATGCAAAAGAATTGTTACATTAGAAGATAAATCAAAGTATATGCTCATACCATTTTCATGAAAAATTTCTTAGATTCAAAACAAATATAGTTAATCAAAATATTTTGTTTGCTTTTCTTGGCAATTTTCATTAAATTAGCGTGATTATAGTAATTCCAAAAATTAAAGATATGGATGTTTCTTTGTTTTTATCACTAATTGCACGTAGTATGACATTAATCCTAGGTTTCAGCTGTTATTTTCTTCAGATACAATAATGCAAGTTTAAAATCAGTACAACTCATTCTGGTTAATTTTTACCTTTTAAAAAATAAACATTCTTAATTTTAAAATGATTTTTTCTTGTGTTATCACCTTCGAGAAAAGAAAGCCTTGAAAGTTCAAGGCTGTAAATATGAACTTTCACTTGAAAGTTCATATTTACAAGGAAATTTTATGCACATACACTCTTGCCCCTGAATATAATGTAACACAGACTTTTCCTTTGGAACACTGGTTTGAATTGACCAGTGTTGTATTGAACATAAACTATTATCACATGACTGGCTTTTTTTTAGCTTAATGTAATATAACCAGTTAATGGTTATATGCCCAGCCCTTAGACACACCACCCCCAACACACACAATTAGAAGCACTTATAACTCCAACAGCTCAAATTCAGGAATCTCTTAGCTTTATTAGTTGAATAACTTTCTCATATATTGCCAAAATGTCTCTAACTCTGGGTTTAGACTAAATAGAAGTAATATATATTGTTTGATCACAGTGACTAATTCTTATAAAATTACTTCTCAGTTTAGAATACCAGATATATTTCATAGTATCGGTGAACATTAGGTTAAATAATGAAAGCCAATGGAATGGAGGATGTGGAGAATTTAATAATTTTAATTTGTTCCAAACAGTTGGAACCCTCTTCTAGAAGCAACAAAGTTTTTTTTTTCCATTTACTTATAAATCTGTCTTCAATAGAGAGCATAATATACAATATAAATTATTTCCATCAATTGTGACCATTTATAATTATTTTATGAATTATTTAAAAATACTAATTTAACCAAAAAATGTTTGTTGGTTATCTTCTGTGTAACAGTCTCTCTGCTGTGAGGCAAACTGGTTAACTTAAAAAAAGCATGATGAAGCACCATCCTTTTCCTCCACAATTTTTTCATCTATCAAATAAAATGTGAAAATCATGTCAAATTGCATAGTCAAGAAGTCAAGTTATATTTATCCACATTCTAAATTTGTTGTACTGGCTTAACTTTAAAAACATGTGTAAGTATGATTAACTGTAAGAATCATGCATGGCTTCATACTTCTACTAAAAACTTTTCAGGTTAAGTAATACTGTTTTATAAAAATTGTGTCTTTTTCTAATGGAACTTTTAACAGATTTCCCAAGAAATGTAAAAATCATAGTACCCTCTGTCCTCCTAGCCCAAAATTATGTTATACATTTTATTTTCATCCATTGTATTGAAAAATTTTCTATTCTGCTTAACAGTTTATTTACCTTATATACGAGTGTATGTTTGTGTGTGTGTGTGTATATATATATGCATATGTCTAATTCAAAGAGTGAAGTGGTCTAGTATTAGGAAGGATACATACAAGAGTAAGCTCAGGTTACTGACCTTGGAGAGTTTCCAGTAGGAGCAGGGACAAAGTTAAAGTGTCATAATAACCCAGGGGAGATGCGTGGAAGCAAACCTGGGATGAGATATTTCTTCTTTTTGTCTTTTTTATTTATTTTTTTTAATTTTTACACTGAAGACAGTAGACAGCTACTGGAGATTTTTAATCAGGGATCATTTGATTAATGCTTTGTGTTAGAGAACTTAATCTAAATTTTATGTAGAAGATGGACTGTTATGATTCTGGGTACTGTAAAGATCAATGATAGACTGGATTAAGAAAATGTGGCACATACACACCATGTCTGCAGCCATAAAAAAAAGCATGAGTTCATGTCCTTTGCAGGGACATGGATAAAGCTGGAAGCCATCATTCTCAGCAAACTATCACAAGATCAGAAAACCAAACACCGCATGTACTCATTCATAAGTCGGAGTTGAACAATGAGAACACATGGACACAGGGAGGGGAACATCACACACTGGGGCCTGTCAAGGGGTAGGGGGGTAGGGGAGGGATAACATTAGGAGAAATACCTAATGCAGGTGATGGATTGATGGGTGCAGCAAACCACCATGGCATGTGTATACCTATGTAACAAAACTGCACGTTCTGCACATGTACTCCAGAACTTAAAAAGTATATATAAAAACAAACAAACAAAAAAATCAACAAAACCAACAAACTTTTTCTAGACTGACCAGGGCAATTAAGCAATAAAAATAAATGAAAGGCACAGAAATTGTAAGAAAAGGTCTGAAGACCAGAGACCCAGAGACTAAAGAGAACACTACTGCAATAGTGTTGCTCCTGGTGAAAAATGGTGAGGGGTGCTATGGTCTGAATCTTTGTGTTTCCAAAATGTTTATGTTGAAACCTAAATCAACCAGTGTGATGGGATTAAGAGGTGAGGCCTCTGGGAGATGATTAGGACTCCCCTCATGAATAGAATTAGTTCCTTCACAAAAGAGGCCCAAGGGAATTTATTTGCCACTTCTGCCATGTGAAGACATGGTAGGAGGAAAGAAGGTGCCAGGCACCATCTACAAAGCTAAAAACAGCCCTCACTAGATACCGAGTCTGCCAGCACTTTCATCTTGGACTTTCCAGCTTCTACAACTGTGAAAAATAAATCTCTGTTATTTACAAACCACCCTGCTTATGGTACTTTGTTCTAGCAGCCCAAACTGACATGGGGGGGAGATAAGGTGGAGGAATCATATGAGAGAGGTTATTCCCATGCAGAAGCAGTGAGAGTAAGAATTGCTTGTGAGTGTATGTAAGGTGAGGGTGATAAAAGATAAAGGTTTAGGAGAAGGACAGTGAGTGATGACTCTAAGGATGCAAGTTTGGAAAATAGGTGGATGTCATTAAAATATTGACCTTTCCAAGGCATTGCCAGTTTTATGAAGACAGATGCAGAGACCCGTTTGCTAATGATAATAATCCATATTTTATGAGTTCACCTTCCACAGGGTCACAAACATGCTGCAGAGCTGCCCTCCAAAATATTGTGGGAATAATTTTTAGATGTATCTCAGCCTCTTGAGCAAGTAGACTTCTGGAAGGCCTGCCTGCCAAATAAAACAGTGTGTACTATGAAACCTACATTTTACATCTACTACTTTATTGTTGACCGAAGCAGTTGTAGTGGAGTTTATTGGCTTGTTTTCCAATAATTATTGGAAAATTTTTTTTTTTTTTTTTTTGTTTTGAGATGGAGTCTCGCTGTGTCACCCAGGCTGGAGTGCAGTGGCCCGATCTCGGCTCACTGCAAGCTCCGCCTCCCGGGTTCACGCCATTCTCCTGCCTCAGCCTCCCGAGTAGCTGGGACTACAGGCGCCCGCCACCTCGCTCGGCTAGTTTTTTGTATTTTTTAGTAGAGACGGGGTTTCACTGTGTTAGCCAGGATGGTCTCAATCTCCTGACCTCGTGATCCACCCGTCTCGGCCTCCCAAAGTGCTGGGATTACAGGCTTGAGCCACCGTGCCCGGCCGGAAAATATTTTTTAAATATTTAGAAAATATGGAAAATCACAAAATATAGTTACTTGTAATTCTACCACAGAGGAAACATGCTAAATTAGTAAAATTAGTATTAGTATATAAGTATTACATATATATTCATAGACTATAGTCTATACACACACATATATATTGTGCATGTGTGTGCATATAGGTTATAGGAATAAAGAGGTGCATGTTTATTTTGTTTAATATACTATGATTAGCATTCTTGTTATTGAAACCTTTCCAGACATGATTTTTAAAACCAACATAGCCTACCCTTACATGTGTGTATGTTAAATGTGTATGTTAATTTAACTGATCCCACTTTTGATTGGGAGCAGTTATTTTAATATAATTTTAATGAACATTCTTATTTCTAATATTTTAGTCATCTTACTTAGAATGTATTTTCAGGGAAAATGTAGGATCATTAGAGGTTTTTTGATATATTATGTAAGTCAAGGGTTTTTAGAAAGGCTATTTCCAGCCTATACACTCACTAGGTTTATATAATATTGACAAATTCAGCAAACCTCACTTAGAGATGATATTATAATGTAAAATGTATGCCAACTCGATTTGCATCTGATATGCCATTTTAATTTCTATTTGCATTTGTTTTGTGGGGCTGAACAGTTCTTTCATATGTTTAATGATTATTTGTATTTTTTAAATTAATTGTTTTTCTTTGTCTACTCTGTATTAAAATGTTTTTTTCTCACAAATTTTAAGAGCTATTTATATATTATCTCTTAAATATTAAGGTATCTATCTAACATATGTATATATATGGTAGGATTACTTTTCAAAGCTTGCTTTTGTGTTTTAATGCATATGTGCTTTACATTTAAATTTATTAATTTATTAAGAAACACATCTTGAATGCATACTACCATGAGATACTGTTCTAGACACATAGCCATGATGAAAAGCATTGTCATGTCTTCAAGTAGCTCACATTCTGGCAGGGGAGTATGGATGATTAAAAACAACCCCCCCCAATACACACATACACCTAATATAGAAGTACAGTTTAGAGCATATTAATTGGTGATAAAAGCTATGCCAAAAATAAAGAGAAAGTGCAGTAAGATACAGAGGATGGGAAATTTGGAGGGGTGGTGAAAGGGGACAGGTTGCAGTATTAACTAAATGGTCGGGAAGGCAATTTTAAGAAGAGATGTAATGGCCGGGAGCAGTGGCTCAAGCCTGTAATCCCAGCACTTTGGGAGGCCGAGACGGGTGGATCACGAGGTCAGGAGATCGAGACCATCCTGGCTAACACGGTGAAACCCCGTTTCTACTAAAAAATACAAAAAACTAGCCGGGCGAGGTGGCGGGCGCCTGTAGTCCCAGCTACTCGGGAGGCTGAGGCGGGAGAATGGCGTGAACCTGGGAGGCGGAGCTTGCAGTGAGCTGAGATCCGGCCACTGCGCTGCAGCCTGGGCGACAGAGCCAGACTCCGCCTCAAAAAAAAAAAAAAAAAGAGATGTAAGGGAAGAACAGGAGAAGATGAGGGTATTACTTCACTTCACAACTGAGAATAGAACATTTCAGTCTAAGGGAATAGTTAGTCAGGATTCTAACGTGTGTTCAACAAACACCATGTGGCCAGTGTGGCTGGAGATAAGTGAGTAAGGAAGAGAGTAAGAGAGGATCCTTGTAGGCTGTTGTAAATCCTTTGGCTTTTTCTTTGAGTGAAATGGAAAAAAAAAAAACCAGGGTTTTGAGCACTCCTAGCTTGCATTTCAAAAGGGATCATTGTGACTGCTCTTTTGAGACTAGACTGTAAGGAGGGAGTAAAATAAGAATCAGGAGGCAAGTTAGAAAGAATGCAATTGCAACAGTCCAGGAAACAAATAATGATGGTTTGCTTAAATGTGTTAACTATAGAGGTGGTGAGCATATTCTAAGTATATTTTTAAATTTGAATTGATTTCATGATGAATTAGATGTAGAGTTTCTAAAAGGGAAAGAAAATGATCACAAATACATTCAAGTCTTCACCTGAGCAACTGGAAGGATGAAATTGCCATCAACCAAAATGGAAAAGGCTATGAGTGGACAATATTTGCGGGCAAAGGTTAGAATTTCAGTTTGGGGCATGTTTTATTTGCGGAATCTGCTACACATCTAGATGGAGCTTTTGAGTAGACAGTTGCATATAAAAGAATTGGGAGGGGGTATGAAGTCTTCACTGAGGATATAATAAGCAGCATATCGGTCATATTTAAATCCAGTAAACTGTACAAAATGATAAATGGGGCACCGAGACATTCCATCCTTAAGAGATCAGAGTAGTTTGAGGAGATTGAGAAATAGTGATTTATGAAGTAAGAGAAAACTGAGAGTCTTGAGCCCTGGAGTCTAAAAAAAGGGTTTCAAGAAGAAAGAGGTGTTAGATGCTATAAATGGGTCATGTATGATGAGGACCAAGGATTGTCCACATTATCATCCCTTTATGGCTTCTGCTTTTGGAGTTATGCTTAGAAAGAACTTTCATACTCCAAGAAGTCATACATGACTACCTATCTTTTCCTTGGCTTCATTTCTTACAATAAAATATTTAACCCAACTGGACTTTATTTTTATTCAAGGTGCAAGATAAGAATCTATTTTCTATATAAATACATTTTTTATCCATTTATTACCTAACACATTGTTTTCCCACTAATACAGAATGTTCATCCATGACACATACTGTGTTTAAATTGGGTCTCTCTCTGGAATTTCTATTCTGTGATAATAAGAGCTGATATTAATAATTTTTAAAATGTCTTACCTGAGTTATTCTATTTTGTCCTCATGACAATGCCATGAAATAATTTTTGTAACTTTTTTATTTAAAAAAATGACATAACTGTAGCTTAGCAAGGTTAGGGAAGTTGTCCAGTGTTTCCTACTTGAAAGACAGTAGAACCAGGATTTCAACCCAACTCATCTTGTCTCTTTCCATCTCTTTAGTCTATTTATTTCGTGCAAATGCCACACTTTTAATGACTGTGTCTCTTTATTACATTTTAAATCTGATATAACATGATGCCTTAGTCCTTTAATAAAATCCTTCTTCGTTGGGCATGGTGGCTCATGACTGTAATCTCAGCACTTTGGGAGGCCAAGGCGGGAGGATCATGAGGTCAAGAGATCAGGACCATCCTGGCCAACATGGTGAAACCCCATCTCTACTAAAAATACAAAAATTAGCCAGGCATGGTGGTGGGCACCTATAGTCCCAGCTACTCAGGAGGCTGAGGCAGGAGAATCGCTTGAACCTAGGAGGCAGAGGTTGCAGTTGGCCGAGATTATGCCACTGCACTCCAGCCTGATGACAGAGTGAGACTCCATCTCAAAGAATAAAATAAAATCCATCTTGATCATTTATATATGTATTTCATCTAATTGAATTTCAACTAAATTTGTTCAAAACCACATCCCCCAAATATCCATTATATTAAATACATAATTTACAAAGAATTGACTTTATGATAATATTCAGTCATCCCATCTAAGAAACTGGTGTATTTTTTCAATTTATTCAGGTTATCATTTGTATAAAAATGAAATCTTTGGTTATTTATTTTCCTATAGGAGGCCCATGATTCCATAGATTTCTTCTGATTGGGATCATTGTAATATGTGTTTCGCTTATCTTCCTGATTTGAACTGTATCTTCCTTGAGTTCTATCAGTCATTCTTCCCTTCATTCAAATTTTTTATAGCATTCTTACATTTGTATATAAAAGTTTAAATTTATTTATATTAAGCATATGAATACCTTGAGAAATTTCTTGGGGGGAATCTTTCCTTGTGGGATATGGAAAATATTTTCATGACATCAATTTCCTGAGGTAAAAAAAGTTGAGGTTTGAAGAGGATGCTTTGAGAATTAGATTCCTTTTACTTTGATCTCACAGTAACTACAGATAACTAAATAAAGCTCACATTTCTTAGTAAAATGTTTTCAGTTCAGTAAACATTCTTAAAGGAAACATTTGCTTCAGTAACCAAAACCCATGGCTTTCAGTTGAAGGTCCAAGTTAAAAGAATACTGTTTCTATTCTGAAAGGAAAGAAAATGTTATTTATTTTTCTAAATAGACATTTTGGAACACTTTCCTTTGAAAATATACAAGGCTTTATAGATAACAGACCTTAGAGTTATAAGTGTTAATACCCACTTCAACTGTAAGGGGGCCAACAGTGTAATTTTAAAAGAATATCCACAGCTGAATCCACTAAAAATATGAAATATTAAAAAGAAGGAAGACTATTTTTATTTGCTAAGATGTAACTTCAATAAAGAGGTGAAGGCAACTTCTTAAATTTTACCCTGATTCATTATTGCCCCATTTGCATTCTTTTTAAAAAAGACATAGAACTCCCTAAGGATTAAGGATATACCTAAAACCATGTTAATTCAAAATACTTGTGATTTACAAATATTAATGTTTGCCAAAGTGGTAATAGTGTTTGTTTGCTTACTTAAAATCATGGTGTCTTATTGTAGAATCAGAGTATTAGAAGTGTATTTCTGTCTCAAATTCCAAGTGAGTGAGTTCATATAGGTGGGAAGATGTGACTACTTTATGAAGAAGTGGAAATAAAAGCACTATTTTTTTGAGGAAATTCATATGTTCACTGGGTAAAAAATAGAAGAAACAGTAAGAGAGGGGCAGATGAAGGAGGAGCCTCTCTTGAGCATTTAACTTGAAATGTTCAATTGAAAAAGAACACTAGTAAATAAATATCTTATGGCAAATATTAATACTGCTTTACCCTTTGGTCTTGGTGCACAAGGGTAGGTAGGTAGATAAGTACGTAGGTAGATAGATATATAGATATAGATAAGATTATTTTCCAAAATTGTCAAAATTCATATTGAAATCGTTTTATTGTGAATTTTAATTTTAAACTTGTCTACAAAGCGAGTTTATGTTATTGCATGGCAAAAAAAAAAAAAAAAAAAACAGATTGGAACTAATTTGCAAGTAGCCCCTTAAAATAGGGCATGCCTTCACTAGCTTACACAGACTGAGCCTACTCTAAGAGTGTAGATCTCACTTGTCTCTTGTATCCCACTTACTTATTTTTCATTTTCGGGGGAACATAGTAGTTATATATATTTATAGGACACATGAGATATTTTGATTCAGGCATACAATATATAATTATATAAGGATAAATGGGGTATCTATCACCTCAAGCATTTATCCTTTCTTTGTGTTGCAAACATTCCAGTTCTACTCTTTTAGTTATTTTTAAATGTACAATACATTTTTCAAGACAGGGTCTCACTTTGTCACCCAGGCTGGATAGCTCACTGTAGCCTCAACCTTCCTGGCTCAAGCCATCCTCCCACCTCAGCCTCCCAAGTAGCTGAGACTACAGGCATGACCACCATACCTAGATAATTTTTATATTTTTGTAGAGACAGGGTTTCACAAGTTGTCCAGGCTGATCTTGAATTTCTGGACTCAAGCAATCCACCCACCTTAGCCCTCCAAAATATTGAGATTCTAGGCACGAGCCACTGTGCCCAGCCTGCAATGAATTATTGTTGACTGTAGTCATTTGTTGGACTATCAAATACTAGATCTTATTCATTCTCTCTATATTTGTATACCCATTAACCATTCCCACTCCTTTTGACATTACCCTTGCTAGCCTCTGGTAATCATTGTTCTACTATCTCTATGAGCTCAATTGTTTTAATTTTTAGCTCCCACAAGTAAGTGAAACTAAGTGAAGTTTGTCTTTCTGTGCCTGGCTTATTTCACTTAACATAATGACCTCCAGTTCCACCCATGTTGTTGCAACTAACAGGATCTCATTCTTGTTATGGCTGAATAGTACTCCATTGTGTCTATATACCACATTATCTTTATCCATTTGTCTGTCTATTGATGGACACAGGTTGCTTCCCAATCTTGGCTATTGTGAATAGTGTTGCAGTAAACATGGAAGTATAGATATCTGTTAGATATACTAATTTCCTTTATTTTGAATATAAACATAGCAGTGGGATTGCTGGATCATATGGTAGCTCTATTTTTACTTTGAGGAATCTCCAGACCACTCTCTGTAGTGGTTGTACTAATACACATTCTAACCAACAGTGTATGAGAGTTCTCTTTTCTCCACATCCTCAGCGGCGTTTGTTATTACCTTGAGTTAAAGCCATTTTAACTGGTATGAGATAATATCTCATTATAGGTTTAATTTCTATTTGTCTGATGATCAGTGATGTTGAGAACCTTTTCATATGCTTGTTTGCTGTTTATATGTCTTCTTTTGAGAAGAACTTTTCAGATCTTTTTTCCATTTTTATTGGATTATTAGATTTTTCCTATAGAGTTATTTGAGCTCCTATATATTCGGGTTATTAATCCCTGTCAAATGGATAGTTTTCAAATTTTTTCTCCCATTCTGTGGGTTGTCTCTGTTGTTTTCTTTGCTATGCAGAAGCTTTTTAAGCAGATGAAATCCCTTAAAATTACATTATTTTAAGTTGATGTAATTTGTCCACTTTTGCTCTATAGCAAATAACTTTCTTGAGTATTACTCAAGAAAGACAAATCTAAGACCTCAAACTGTGAAACTACTAAAAGAAAGCATTGGGGAAACTCTCTCACTTATTTAACCTCTGCAAGCATTTGAACCTGTTTTAAATTTTTGAAGAAAAAAATGTTGGTAATGGGGATGGGAAATGGTACATTCATAGAAAGAATTCTGAGTTTCCTAGTAACCCAAGATCCAATTAGAAAGACTGCCTTCTTTAGTAAGCAGAGGAATTCTGGATTCGATTAGTGGGTACTGGACTTCGTAACAAATCCTGTTGAACTGTGGTAAGCTAAAGTGAATAAAAGCAATCAGCATGCACACACATTTGCAATTAACTTTCTGCTTATCCTTTAAATCTTCAGGCTTTCACATACTGAAGTCAAGTTTTCTTTTTTCATTCTAAAAAGGAAATCATTAAATGTCTCTAAGTGAGTGTTTACATTGTTCTGACCTACTGTGCTAATATAAAAAATGAAAAATGGATATAAAGGAAAATATAAAGAGAAAGAATACGATTAAATGAAGATCACTCGTGATTACATAAATGAAAAAGGTAGGATAAAGGGGCAAGTGATTAGTAATTGATTTGTCTGTGAAAGTGATTCAGGAAATTTATTAAACTGTCCAGATTTTATTAGGATTCCATATTTTAAATAAACCACATACCATAGTTTCAGATATATCCTACCGCCTAGTATAATACAAACAAAATAGGCAGCACCAAAATACAAGCATAAAATAAGGAAAAATGTGTAGTTTATATGTGTCTAAAGTGCTGTGGTTAAGAAAATAGGACTAGCAAAACTGCTCTCAGCAGATACTAGACTGCCCGACAGTTAAAGTTCCCATGACAGGTGTGGAAAGGCTGCCACAGGACTTCCTGTTGCATAGTAAATAGTCCTTGTATGAAGCCCCAGCCTGGTGAGGATGGTCCCTATCTCCATAAACTCAGTCTTTTCAGCTGTAAAATGCACGTGTCAACTAGGTGATGAGAGATTTCTTTCAGCTTAGACTTGGTTTAAGATTAAAACTACTTAAAGCTGTGCATAGTTCAATTCACTGGCAGATGGTAGGCAAAAAAAAAAAAAAAAGAGAGAGAGAACAATTCAGAGGCACAACAATGCTGAGAGCCATAGTATTACTTTTTATCTTTCTTTTTTTTTTTTTTTTTTTTGAGAGGGAGTCTCACTCTGTTGCCCAGGCTGGGGTGCAGTGGCGCGATCTCAGCTCACTGCAACCTCCACCTCCCAGGTTCAAGCCATTCTCCTCAGCCTCCTGAGTAGCTGGGACTACAGGCACGTGCCACCATGCCTGGCTAATTTTTTGTATGTTTAGTCGAGATGGGTTTCACCATGTTGTTCAGGCTGGTCTCGAACCCCTGACCTCAGGTAATCCACCCACCTCAGCCTCCCAAAGTATTGGGATTACAGGCATGAGCCACCACACCCAGCCTTCCGTTTTTGAATTTAGCTAGAAACATAATAGTAAAGAGTACATTTCTAGAGAAAGATTTCTTCCTTGATATCTTTAATGCATCTATTTAACATGAAAAAAATTACGTGAGATTCTCATCCAATCAGTACAGTCCTATGTGAGAACAGCCTAAATAAAAATTAGTTTGGTAATTAGCTCAACAGGGTGTCCGCTGCAAGTACAAACTTTGACTCCACATAAGACAAGGAGACTGACCTGAAGTCCTCACTAAAGATTTGAGTGTTTTGCTATATTATAGACAACATAAATATATATATGAAAAATGTTTAGGTATCTACATGACTACTCATCCATATCCATATTTGTTTTCAGGTTTCTGCTAACTATTTTCATCTTTAAGAATTAGTTTTTGGATTATATGCAATATTTTGGTAATACATTTTTAATTATTTTAAAGCATATATTTCTTCCTTTGTAATCTATGAATCCAAAGAAGTCACTGCTCAGTAAATGTGTAAAATTTCTACCATGTCAAAATTGTAGGATTATTCATATATACTATTTTATTTGTCCTTTCACTTCTCTTTTCCAGTTTAAAATGTCTGTAGAAAGTAAGTTACGTTTCTTACCAAATTCTGTTCGAAAGTCTTTATTAATTTTTGGTAGAACTTTTAATTCTTTCATGAGCCACTTCACAGTATCTTAATTTTGATGTCATATGGAGAGGTGAGAAGGTAGAGGGAATGAAAAAGGGCAAAATATTGCAGATATAGCAGAGATCAAAATGTAACAGATTATTGTGAAAAGGTTATGCCAACATATTTGAAACTTAGATGTAAAATTTGTGAAATTATATGAACTATGAGAAATAAAAAAAAGAAATGTAACCTCACTGAATCAGTAGCTCACATATTTTTCCACAATAAAAAGTGAGTCAAAACAATCACAGGCCCGGCACAGTGGCTCATGCCTATAATCCCAACAATTTGGGAGGTTGAGG
>NW_012118599.1:1558571-1567113 GCF_000951035.1 Colobus angolensis palliatus
GGGCAAAATATTGCAGATATAGCAGAGATCAAAATGTAACAGATTATTGTGAAAAGGTTATGCCAACATATTTGAAACTTAGATGTAAAATTTGTAAAATTATATGAACTATGAGAAATAAAAAAAAGAAATGTAACCTCACTGAATCAGTAGCTCACATATTTTTCCACAATAAAAACATCAAGCCTAGATGCTCTATAGGTGAGTTATATTGAATGTAAAATAAGCAAGTAATTTCTGTATTACAAACATTTTCAGAGAAGGTTAAAATACAGAATCCACTCTGTTTGATTTTTACAAGTAATATATTCCTGGTTCCAAAATCATATAAGAACAGTATGTGAAAGGAAAATTATGGCTATTGACACTCATGAACGTTGATGACAAATTCTAAACAAAATAGTAAACCAAATTTACTAATGTATAAAAATAAAACATCACAAAAATGTTTGTTTTGTTCCAAGTATTCAAGTTTGGTTTAACATTAGAAAATTTATTAGAAATCACTACTTTAAAATACTAAAATAGTAAAGATATGATTATCTCAATGGTTATATAATATATATAAACTGTAACTCATATATTTACTTATCTATTCCCCCATTAAAAAACATTTAGGCATCCAGTACTTTTTACTATTTAATTTTTGTGGGGTTTTTTGCCCATAATTTTTAAAAACAAAGCTTACACATAAGGACAGCAAATTCATAACTTGCTTTAAGAGCAGCTGTTGTTGTAGAGGCCCCAGTGTGATGTTAGATGCAGTCATTCTGAGTTCCACTGTTCTACCCCCTCCTAATTCATTTCCTGAGTCCTTGAAATGGTCACAACCATTTCACACAACCTTGATCACAAATCCTACAAGATTATTACAAGAAAGGAAACTCATAGCCAAATCTATTTCACTGTATCCTAATAAAATATTTCAAAGGGAATCTACTGACATATTAAAAGACTAATCCCTTTCAACCAAGTTGGATTTATCCCAGAAATTCTAGTTCAATATATAAAACCAATCAGTAGAATTACCACATTAATAAAGAGAAAAATCTTGTGATTATCTCAAATGATGTAGAAAATTATTTGACATACTTAGCAAAGTAGGAGTTTCTAGCCAGTGCAATAAGGAAAGGAAATGAACAAAATGTGCAAGTTGGAAAGAATGAAATATAATTATCATTATTTCAAATGTCATAATTGTGTATTCAAACTTCCAACATAAGTTATAGGTATACTATTAAAATCAATACATAAATTCAGGAAGATTATAGAATATAAGCACAATATATAAAAATTACCAGGACTGTTATATATACTAGTAACAAATATACATTATGAAATGAAATGACACATTTCCAATTGCAATATTATTAAAATATAGTAAGGCACAGATTTAACAGACTTGTTATATTACTATATAGAAAGTAACATAACACTATGAAGAGAAGTTTTATAAATATAAATAAATGGAGAGATAAGTTTCAGGCTTGGAAGCCTCAATATTGAACAAATATCAATTTTCACCAAATTGATCCATAGATTCAATGCAAGCTCAGTAGGTCTGTGTGTGTGCATGGAACTGACAAGTGGATTCTAAAATTGATGTGAGAACACAAATGGCCTAAAATAGCCAAGGCAATCCAAAAGGGGAATTTCAAATATGAACAACTTATCAGATAACAAATCTTAATATAAAGCGAAAATAATTAAGACAGTGTTATACCAATACAAGAATGGACATATAGACCACAAAGACAGAAAAGAGAGCTGGGAAAGAAATTCAAACATATACAGTCACCTGATTTGTGATAAAAGCATCACTATAATTCAGTGAGAAATGCATGATCTTTTCAATAAATTGTGCTAGTTCAATTGGATATTCATATAGAAACAAAATCTTCATCTTTATACACAAAGATTATAAGTCTAAATAAAGAACTAAGTAACATGAGAGTAATATTTTGCATAAACAGAGACTTATTACATGGCACATGAGAAAGGCTAACAGTGGAAAATAATTGATAAACAGGCTATATTACAATAAGGATTTTCTGCTCATAAAAAGATACATTGAATTTCTATGTTAGCTCTAAATGTCAAGAGTTTGGAAATCACCCTTATTTTTATAGCATGGACAAGCTTGACAAATGGAACTGAAATAACTTTTCTAGGATCCATCAGAAAACTGAGGTTGAAGAGCAAACTTCTGCCCTGAAATCTAGAGAGAGAGGCAAATCCAGAGCTGCACATTTGAGATCTCCCTAACTGGTAATTTTGACAAATTGCTGGAGTCTGAGTGTGGATAAGCATAAAAGTGAGAAACCCTTGAAGCCAGAGTGTTGAGGGGGTCACTAATTTTGTGAGTCTTACCTTCTATCAGGTTCTAAAAGTGAGAATTTGAGAAAGACTTTTCTGTGACTCTGGCAAGGAGGGAAAAGAATAATCACTTGACATATTATCAGAATATTCTTCATTACAAAGGCCTATTCTCAATAGAAAGAAATTACTAGAACCTTATCCCAGCTGGGGAAATGGTATTCATCATTCTCCAGCCCACACTAGACTTCCTGTAGTATCAAAGGGATAAACAAAAGTTGATACCACTGGAGAAACACTTGGGAAGGTCAACATTTAAAACACACGAGCCCACTACAAGTCTGAACTTTAATCAGAAGATTAAGGAATGCTTCTCTTCTTTCACACCTTATCATCACACCAAAAGGGCTCCAGTCTAATAACAGTGGATTACAGCAGAAAGAACTACACGAAGCTGACCCTATCTGAAGAGGAATACTTAGGAAAGCCTGCCTTATATAGAAAAGGCAAAGACAGGGAAACCAGGGAAATTTGAAGCCTCTGGCAGTTACAGCTGCAGCAAACATTAAACACAACCAAACTTCTAGCCAGATAAACATACAATCTCACGCTTATAGCCTGTTTACCTAAGTTACTATTACCGGATACAATGTGTAGGTTTTCAACAACAACAACAAAATCAGAGGCAGACGAAAAGCCAAGAAAAAATACAGCCTAAAGAGACAAAGCAACCCTCAGAATCAGACTCAGATATGACACAGATATTGGAATGATGAGACAGGGAATTCAAATTAACTACTACTATATGTGAAGGGATTTATTGGCAGAAGTAGACAACATGCAAAAAAGAGATGGGAATGTAAACATGTAGATGGAGGCTCTAAAAAAGAATAAAAAGAAATGCTAGAAAAAAAAAACTAATACAAATGAAGAATGCTGTTGATAGACTCATTGGTAGACTAGATGTGGCTAAGGAGAGAATCGGTGAGCTGAAAAATATGTCAGTAGACACTTCATAAAACTGAAATGCAAAGAGGAAAAATTAATGAAAATATTCAGAACAGATTATCCAAGAACTATTACACGATTTTAAAAGGCCCTGTAGAGATCCATTATGTATATGTAATTAAAATAACAGAAGTAGAAGAAACAGAGAACACAGTAGCATAAATATTTGAAGCAATAATGGTTGATGGCTTTCCAAAATTAATGACAGCCATGAACCCATAGATCTAGGAAGCTCAGAGAATGTCAAACAGGATAAATACTGAAAATCAACACCTAGGCATATCATTCAAACTGCAACAAAACAAAGATAAAGAGAGAATTTTGAAAGAAGCCAGAGAAAAATAAACACTGTACCTATAGAGAAATGAGGTTAAGAATTGCATTTCAACTGTCCTTCAGAAACCACAAAAGCAACTAGAAGGTAGAATGAAGTAATCAAAGTGCTGAAAGTAAAAACCCACCAACCTAGGATTCTATATTCAATAAAATTACTCTTCAAAAGTGAAGTAGAAACAAAGACTTTCTCAGAAAAACAAGAACTGAGGGATTTCATCATCAATATATCTGCCCTACTAGAAACTTAAAAAGACAGTCTTCACAGAGAAGGATACTTATGTATATATATATCAGAAAATTAGATCTACACAAAGAAAAATACAAATTAGAGATGCAATATATGCAAATAAAATATCTTATTTTATTTATTCTTAATTCACCTATTAACTGTTCAAAGTAATAATAACAACAAGATACAGGGTAATTTTAGCATATGGGTAAGTGAAATGAAGGATAATAATGTTATAAAAGATGGGAGGAATGAATTTTTGATACTTTATTACAAGGTACTGGTGGTACACATGAAATGGCATAGTATTATTTGAAGATGGACTTTAGTTAACAAGGTGTATTGGAAACTGTAGATAAATCACTAAAAATTTTAAGAAGTATAAATGATATGCTAGGAGATAAAGTACAAAATAATCATATAAAATTATCAATCAAAACCAGAGAAGGTTGAAAAAAGTGGAGAAAAAAGAATGTAATGAATACAGTACATCTGTAAATATGGTGGATATTAATCCACCTATAATCCAACTACAATCATTTCAAATGTGAATGGTCTAAATTTGAAGACAGAGGTTACCAGAGTGGATTTCAAAAGCAAGACCCAACTATTTGTTATCTACAAAAAAATCCATTATAAATATTTAATATACTCAGGTATGTTAAAAGTAAAGGGATAGAAAAAGTATACATGACATACTAACACCAATGAAATGAAAGCTGGGGTGGCAATATTAATTTTAGAAAAAAGTGGACTTCACAACCAAAAAAAAAACTTGAAGAGACATTGCACAGAAAAGGTGTATTAATAGCAAGTAAGTTATGAAAACTCATTACACTTCACTAGTCATCAGAGAAATGTAAATTAAAACTATAATGAGATACCACTACACAGCCACCAGACTGGTGGCAATTATAAAGTCTGAGGATACAAAGTACTGGCAAAAATGTGGAACAAATGCTGCTCTCACACATTGCTGTTGAGAGTTTAAATTGGTGCCACCACTCTGTAAAACATGCATACTTTAGAACCCAGCAATTACATTCCTAGGTATACAATCAATAGAAATGTATGCATGCATATATTCACCAAAAAATAAGTTCAAGAACGTTCATGCTAGTACTCTTTATAGTAACTCCAAATTGGAAGCAACACAAATACACATTAGTAAAAAAATTTGTACATAGATTGTGATATTTGTATTTATCATTTATGAGAAAGAAAAACTGCTACATACAACATGGTTGAATTTCAAAACAATATGTTGAATGAGAAAAGTCAGACATGATAAAGTATATTGTTTGATTACATTTTTATAACATTCATGAACATGCAAAACTAATCCATGGTTATAGATGTTTGCATGGGAGTAGGATAATAAGGGAGAAGGTGTGAGAGGGACTTCTCATGCTGCTAATGTTCTATTTTCTGACTCGGTGGTGTTTTTACCTTGTGAAGATTTATTGATCTGTATACTTATGATTTGTACTCTTCTCTATATGTATGTTATAAACGTAATAGCTCATTAAAAAAAAGAAAAAATAGAAAAATTTTTAAAGAATTACATCAGGATAACTCAGAAAATTGAACACAAATGTCACCTAAAATATGTTCAACATTAATCTGAAAAATGCAAATTTAAATGTGATTTCATGTTATACCTGGTATATTGGCAAAAATAGAAAAGCCAGACAGTGTCTAGTGTTGGTAAAGATGTGGACTTACAGAAACTCTTACATACCCATTGGTGATTTGAGCATGTGTGTACTCTATGACCCAGCAATTTATTCCTTGGTATAGTCCTGGTAAATCTCTTGTATGCAGCAGAAAACATAGAAAAACAGTTTGTGGCAGAATTGTTTATAATGATAAAAACAAACTATTTTTCACCTCAAAGGAATTGGATCAAACTGTGCCATATTCACACAACTAAAAATCATGGAGTCAAGACAAGGAATATTGACAGCTATGTTCAGTCACACAGGTTGAACTGAAAAACCCAATAATGGGTGGGTAAAGCAAGTTATTGAAGAATAAAGTAATATTCTAGTGATACAAAGTCCAAAAACAGACAAATTTACCAATCATATTATATTGTAACATTTTAAAGTAAAACAGGAGAATGGTATGCAGAATTTTCTGGGACAGAGGGGTCATTCAATGAAGGAAGGTTTACATGGAGATTCTAAAATATTGTAATGTTTTGATATGGTTTGGCTCTATGTCTCCACCCAAATCTCATCTCTAATTGTAATCTGCACGTGTTGAGGGAGGGACCTGGTAGGAGGTGATCTGATCATGGAGGCAATTTTCCTGATACTGTGCTCATGCTAGTGAGTGAGTTCTCATGAGAACTGATGGTTTTAAAAGTGTTTGGCAGTTCCCCCTTTACGCTCTCTCTCCTGCCACCACATAAGACTTCCCTTTCTTCCCCTTCACCTTCCACCATGATTGTGAGTTTCCCGAGACCTCTCCAGTCACACAGTACTGTGAGTTAATTAAACCTCTTTCTTTTATGAATTACGCTGTCTCAGGTATTTTCTAGCAGTGTGAAAACACAATACATACTCTTACTTCTTAAACTGCGTGGTAATTAAATTATGTTCATTTTATTGTATTGTGTTTTTAAACTGTGTCTACCTTAAATATAATTGTTATATTAATGGTAGCAGAAATTTAAAAGTTAAAGAAAAAATGAAATATGTCAATGTAACTATTTTAGGACTTTTTGCCAAGATTTCCTGAACCAAAGCTATGAATTACATTATTTAAAAAACATTGTGCTAACTCCTAAAGTTATTTTAGAAAGTGTCCATCTGATATCTTTCAGACCATGGTCATTTGAGAACACAGTGAAGAGACCAACAGAGTAAATCACCAGGACCTGTTTACACAACAAAAAATGTGGCTGGTAAAATATTCTCTGCTGATGTTTCTGAAACCAGAGACCGGAAACTTAGTGGAAACGAAACCCTGTACTATTCTAGTGCCAACACAAACAACAATTATAGTGCGATGTGAGAAAAGTTGTAAGAAATATTTCTTGGTTTCAGTGGTTCAACCAAGTCAGCATATTTCTGTAATTGTGGCAGATTGGATCCAAAACTTTAGAGTCTTCAGCAAGGAATGACTCTTAGACATTAAAGTGATCCCTGATAAAACAACCCCAGGGTCATGAGAAGGCTACTCCGCCAATTTCATTACACTGTGGGACACACTGACATCTGGTTCAGCTGCGGAAGCTGGAAAACTTCTTTAAAATTCTCTTGACAGTAAAAATGGACATGTGGAAAACATTCTAATCGGTTAATCTTTGGTGCTCCTGAAAAAGGGACACTTGGCTTTATACCTCATGATGATAAATATGAAACCTCCAGATCTAGTTGTAAATAACTTAATGGCATTTGAATATGGAATAGAATTTTCATTTCCCAAATGTGCCAAAAGCTGAATATGCACCTGCATCAACCCCATGCATAAGAAGCCCCCTGGATTCTTTATTTACACTTGAGTTTTATAATTTGTCCACCTTTACATTGGTTCCATTTGGCCAGTGAAAATCAGTGAGCAGCAGCAAGTCATTTATTCTCTTTCCTCATCCTCTCTTCCTTTCCTCTCGACTTTGCTAACTTCCATGCTTGCTCAAGCATTTCTTCTCTCCTCCCTCCTTTCCATTGTGTTACATATAATCAAGGAAATCAAGATAACTAACTTCATACATATACACACATACATATATATACACACATATGTATACTTATATATGTATATGTGTGTATATGTATATGAAGTTAGTTATCTTGATATATATAAGTATATATGTACACATACTTATATATACATAAATAAGTATATGTATATATATATGCTATCAATAAGTGACCTTTAGGATTACTGCATAAATATATTAGGATGTGTGAATATGTAGATGGGAAGCAAAAAAATTGTACTTACCATATTATGGGCTTTTCTTAAATAAATGTCAGGCTTCAAGATCAGCAAATTATAGAAGTTGTCTCTATCTTGTATGATTTTCTTTTTGTTGTTTAAACAATCCTTTTTTCTTTTTTTTCCAGTTGTTATTGATTCCACTTAATTCCTCTTTTCAGCATTAGTATTTGCTCTAATTTCAAAATATTACCTCAAAAGTTCTGGGCTTAAACTCAGAAAACTAATTAGAGAAGAAAGGAAATGCTGCACAATTAAATAGAGGCCTACATAGTTCCCTGCTAAATACGTGCTATTCAACCAATTTTCTTTCCCCTATCTCCAAACATCTTTTGCAGTCTCTAGTCAAATATGCACATAGATAAATAAGTGCATAGCTAAACGAATTAAAGGAAATAAAGTTCTGCTATTGCTTGTGGTAAATCAACTCATGATTGTTTTTTCTTCCTTATTCTATCTGGTGTATGTTAGGCGGTAAAAAGGAGAATGTAGCATAGTTACAAGCGCTGCCTCTAAAATCTAAATGTCTATGCTTAAATTTTGATTTTGTCTTCTTAAATTACTTAATTTTTCTATGCTCTATGTTCCCTCATCTTTAAGTTTTGAATTTGGACCGGGTGCAGTGGCTCACGCCTGTAATCCCAGCACTTTGGGAGGCCGAGGCGGGCGGATCACGAGATCAGGAGATCGAGACCATCCTGGCTA
>NW_012118599.1:1567231-1620755 GCF_000951035.1 Colobus angolensis palliatus
TTGCAGTGAGCCGAGATCCCGCCACTGCACTATAGCCTGGGCGACCAGCGAGACTCAGTCTCAAAAAAAAAAAAAGAAAAAAAAAAAATTGAATTTGAAGTTTATACTTGTGAGCTGTTGTGATGATTAAATGAATGCGGGCACATATTAGGAACTAGGAATGTTAGCTTTTCTTGCCCTTCTCTATTGGCTCCATTCCCCAGCTAACAGTCAATCTAATCTCCATATCAAAATCAGAACAGTCATTCCATCATTCTACCTTTCCACTAGAAGGCTGGTTTCTCTCAATCCTGAGTCTAAAAGATAGGTATTTTAATTGGAAGTTGACACATCTCATTTTGACAGCATTTTTGTATTCCTCACAGGAATTCATCAAACATCTATTGAGCACCTTCTCCTAAGGCATTGTTCTCTGCTAGATGCTAGATTTGACTGGTTGTTCTATAACCTTATGGTGGGACGTGTTTGTATTTGGGAGTTGCTATCAGGTCATTCATTTTTAAGAAATTCAAAAAGCATTAAACCTAAACCTTATAATGTACATCGTTAGACAGAACTCAAGTTCTGCATACAGCTTTTAGTGGCTCCATTGCGACCTTAATATCAAGTCTGCAAAAGAGATCCCAATCCTTGTTAGGTTGCCCTCAATCTGCTACTGCAGCTTTGTCTCTTGTCATGCTCCTTCTCATTCCCAAATCCCCTGGACCAGGGGCCTTCACACAGGCATTCTGTATGGTGCACTTCACTTTCTTTACCTCTGGACAATGCCTATTTAAGTCATAATTTAGAAAGACTTCCTGAAGGGGTGCTTCTAAGCTGTGCTCCTGTACCACATGGCACCTCACCTGACAGTATGCTGTTCATATAGTATCTCCACTGCTTATTTACATATCAATGCACCACCCATTAGTAAGGAGAAAGACTGTGCATCACAATTGATTGTAGGCTCTACCACCAGGCCTAGTATATAGTATATGCTTTATGTTCAACACCTATCTTCAGGGAATGATTCAATACTGTCAAGATATAGTTTCAATAGAAACACTCCATTTTCTATATCCTGATGAGTAATTTGTTTTAACTCACTTAATTTCCCTTTGGAATTGTAGATGATTACTTGATGCCATCATAGCTAGGGATAGAAAATGAACAGCATACTTGCACTTAATGAGGGTACACTCTGGGGGGTCTTTGCAAAGTGATTTAAAACTCAGAAGCTCTCTGTTTCTAGGTGTGCCAATTTTCCTTAACTGAGCTCTTGCTCTTATCTGTATATAATTTAGTTCTAGTTGGGATTGGATATAAAGTGGAGCAGCAATGTAATAATATCCACTCAGGTGGCATGGCAACTTATTTCCACATGCTTGTACATAAGAAGCCTAAAATGAATTTGGTTGAAACATTTGCCAAAAAAACATGAAAATATTCACATAGAAATAATATCTTTTGTATTACATGGAGGCAATGTAGTTGATCTACACATGTGGGAATACACAGAATAAATGTGTTTAAATGTGTCCAGGAGTTTCTTAAAGTGAGACCTTTATTAGTTGATGCCATAATTTCACTTCAGAAATGCAGCTTATTGGAAGAAGCAATGCCTTGAGTTGAGGAAGAATTACCTAATTTATAGACAAGGATTCCAGGCAAAAAGACATTATGGTAAGGCCACAGAGGTTAGAAACAATGTAGGGGAATTTACAAGAAATAATTATGTTGTTGAAGCATCAGGTTCAAGACAATGGTAACTTAAACAATGGTAAAATTATGTCATGTAAGACAATGATATACAATGAGGCTGAAAAACACATTCTGATGCCAAAACTTCAAACGCCTTGCTAATAAGGGTAAAACTCTCAAACTTTATCCAGCAGGTGACGGAGGACCACAAGAGTTCTAAGCAGGGAAATGCTATTTGCACTTCAGATTTGTGTTTTAGAATTCTTTCTAGTAAATCTATAGAAAGTAGATTTAAGGAACATAGGACAAAACAGATCAGATCATGGACTCTTTCAGTGAATCAAGAAAGAGATATTGAAGGTCTTGAGTGTAAGGTGTGCACAGTACAGAGGAGTAAAGGGCATACTGGAAATTCATTTAAGAGGGAGTAGGAACTCAAGATTGACTTAACATGGAAGACCGGAGAGAGAGAAGGAACAGCTGAGTTGCATATTTTTTGCATGAGTGACTAGGTGACCAGTGATCAAATGTTGTCATGTAGAGACATTTGTTAAATGCATAACTGTCCTCCAGAGCAGACATTTGGGCCTAAGTTATGCCAGGGGCAGGAGAAATAGAAGAGACAAAGCATAAGGGTCATTGCAGATTTTCAAAGCAGATTCTCAAATTAGCTCAAAGAAATGGAACTTGGTCATCAGTTTCCTGTGGAACTTGACGAAGCTCTTGTTCTTGATTCTGCCTCTCTCATTTCCTTCAGTTACTACTGCTCTCAGGTTCATCTCTCTTCAAGCTTCCTACAAAACCACATTTTCCCCTGCATAGCTAGTGATATTGCCTCTTGATTAGTCAAAATAATTAAGTCCATCAGGCATAATCTTGCTCAAATTTGTGCCCCACTTCCCATAGAGGCTTGCAGGGTTCTGAATCTCAATACTATCAGGCCTCAGAAATCAAGATCTCTACAAATGGACCATGTTGTCTAGAATCTTACAGTCTACCATACTTTCAGCAAACTTTTATTTTTACCTTGATATGTCTTTGGAAAACTGTTAACTTCTATTAGTAATATCCTTATACAATAAAGATTAAGGGCAGTGGTTCTGGATTCAGACAATCCTTAAAGCACAGATGAATATACATGGAAATACAAAAAAGAAAAAAAAGTCTAAAGGAAAACAAGAGATAGTTTCAGTGTCACTGATTGTAAACTGTTACAAAATGGAATCTCCTAAGAATGAATACATTGCCAAGTAAGGTTTATACCAGAAAGAAATGAAAGATTAGTTCAGTCTCTGGGAATTGACATAATCAGACCATTACCAGATTAGAGGAGAAAAACATTTCTTAAGCAACACAGAAAAAAATTGATAAAACTAAACACTGTTTTATAACAAAATTTTATAATCTAAGAGTAAATGGGAACCAACTGAAGTTCATAAAGGGTATCTATCAAAAACTTACCATGAATATCATATTTAATGATTAACTCTTAGAAATAGTATTAATTAAAGAAGTCAAGCAAGGTACCCATCACTGTTTCAGCATTACAGAGGAGATTTAAGCCCATGTACTAAAATAAGAAAAATAAATGACACAAAATAATCAGGAATACAAAAATTATCTATATCTGCAAATGATTTATTATCTATAATAACATGTATTCTCTTTGATTTTCATATAGGTAATCATATCATTTGCAATAAAGATAACTGTTTTTTGGGTGTGTGAAGTAATGGCTCTCTATATAATATAATGGACATATGTATTAATGTGTATTTTTATAGTAATAAGAACATTTGACAAAATTTCAGTTAAAAATATTCAAAATAACAGTGTTTCTACAGAGAAATAATAACCAATCAAACATAAGACAAGAATATAATATTCAAGTTAGGAGCAAAAACAATAAAGTACTAGAAGAAACCAGGTGTGTGTTTAAACCAAATACATACTAAAACCTTTGCTGTAAAACCTATATATCACAATTCCAAAATGTTATTGAATGCAATACAAATAAATCAGAATAAATGACTAGATATATAATGTTCACAGGTGAACAAATTTGGTATCTTAAAGACGGCAATTGCCCTAATTTTGATTTATAAACTTCCAAATGAAATCCCTAGCAGTCTTGTTCGTGAAAGTTGATGACCAAATTTAACCTTCAAAAAGAGGAGGAAAGAGCACACAGTAAACAAGACACATTTTAGAACAAGAGAAGAGAACTTGCCTTATCAGGTTGAAAGACTTAATTATGATAAAGCAGCCTCCAGGACTGATAGTATCCTGAAACCAAGGTAGGCTCATAGCGCCTGGGATGAGATGAGGAGCAACACGTAATTCCAGAAGGCTGGAAAGAAGGAAAGGGTAGGGGAAGGCCTGGACTCTCAGAGTCAAAACTTTTAAACTGGTAGGAATTTGAGTTTACCTGTAGGAAATTTTGGGAGCCTCTGTAGATATCTACAAGGAGACGTTGTTTAATCATTAATCTTGAGTAGACTGTTAATCTGAATTAAATTCAGAACTGTGAGGCTAATTATTGTCATGCAATTTGCTTGTGTTTTGGAGAACTTGATAGTAGGTTATATTGATTAAAAATATTCTGTAGGTGGTTATCCATGCATGTACGCAGAAGCCTAGCAGTAGAAATGGCCTTTCAAACTCAAAAAATAATTAAACCACTAAAAATCACATTAGTTAGTGTTATGGTTGCAGGATAGAATTTTTATATCTTTCACTTTTTCCTTCTCAATTTGATTTCTATTTGCAACTAGGAGTCTAATATTTTTACCTAAAATAAGCTTGTGAGATTTTTTAAGACAGTAAATTATCTTTATAAAAATCTAATGACATAGACAGTTTTAATTATGCTTTCAGTTGATATTGTACATTAGTAAATTAAGAGAATTAAATTTTCTGGGAATTTAATGTTAATATTATTCACAGCTATTGACCTTCAACATGCATATCTTTTAAAATGTTATTCTAGGCAATTCTACAGAGCTCCTTTACCAATTTAATATTTAAAATTCAAAGAGTATGAACAAGTGAGGAATGAAACAAGCTATTATCAAAATAAGATATTTTAGTCTAAAGCATTAGGTGGTTTCTGGATTTCCACCTGTTTTATATTCTCATTTTTTCTTCCTTTTTTACAATTCTGTACATACAAAATATTGCCCTGGAGTTGAGACTTAAAACATTCAAAAGAGCTTGAAAATATTTTATTCTGAAAGTATATCCCAACTGTTCTCTCAGGAAAGCAGGAATATGTGGAGCAGAAAAATGGATAGCTCAATCAGAAACAGAACAAAAAACAAAGCTCACTTTCTTTCCGTGATTATTCCATCTGGAAAGATGCCTACGGGTTACTAGATTTAGGAAAAGAAGAAAGTAGACATTTTGTTTTAAATATGTGAAGGTCTGTAGTTGCCCCAATGTTTTAAGCCAAAAATGTTATATTTCTATTATTGTATTTTGAAGCAGTTGTATTAGAATTTATTGTACTTCAGGGGGCTGTTAGAAAATTTGTATATTTTAGAATAACTTTTCTGGAATTTTCTCTTTAGTAGAGAGTTCTAAAGTAAGGAACCTGAGGTATAAGAGTAAATAAATTAAATCATGAAATATAACATCTTTTTAATTTATTTTAAAATAACTATGCAATTTTCACATTGTAAGGGCCACTTTTTCATATATCATTTATCTCTCTTCTCAGCTAAAGACTATTTGGGGCTGGGTGCAGTGGCTCATGCCTGTAATCCCAGCACTTTGGGAGGCTGAGGTGGGTGGTTTGCCTGAGGTCAGGAGTTTGAGACCAGCCTGGCCTACATAGTGAAACCCCGTCTCTACTAAAAATAGAAAAAAATTAGCCAGGCATGGTGGCACGTGCCTGTAGTCCCAGCTACTCGGGAGGCTGAGGCAGGAGAATCGTTTGAACCTGGGAGGCAGAGGTTGCAGTGAGCTGAGATTGTGCTGCTACACTCCAGCCTGGGCAACAGAGCAAGACTCCATCTCAGAAAAAAAAAAGAAAGAAAAGAAAAAAGAAAAGATTGGACTCAACACCAAAAGCCCAGCATAACTCCTTTGTGAGTTTTGACCCTACATATTGTCCCAGTTCTGGGGAGATTCCTTGTACCTTTCATGCACAACTTTCCTTTACATAAACGATGTTTTTAATTGTGATGGAGTCAGGGCTGTGTCTACACGGTCTGCAGTTAACTACTCCTGAGAAGTCTATAGCAGAAATGAATAGCAGCAATATAATACCTAGAAAACTGATATAAGTGAGTTATACTTACAACATAAGAAGTTTGTATAAGTAGTTTAATATTAAGTGGTGTTCAAAATAATTATTAGACCTTTCTATGGCAGCTTACCTAAGTGCAGGTAAAGATGGCTGGCATTTTCATTAAATGCTCTAAGGATACATTTAAATAATTTATAAGATTCTATTGGCACAATATATATGGATTATATTTTGAAACTTTAGTCTCTAGAAAAATTAAGTCTCTAGAAAATTTAAATTTAAATTTCTGGACAAATTAAAATCATGCAATTGTTATTCCCAAAATAGGGTGTGAAGGCAGATATGTGAGGAAGAGAGGAGAATTCGAGAGGTCATGGGGGCAGGGGAGACAGCTAAGATGTGTTATAACTGAGAAAGGGAGCAAACCCAAGGAGAGAAAACCAGCATACATGGAGAGCATAGGAAGGGAGGAAGTTATTTCATATGTAGTTGCAACAGATAAAGATGAGAGTTTTAAGAAAGGGAAGGTCTCAAGAAAGCAGATGGTAGCATTTGAGATGATGAGTAATTCATGTTTTAGAAAGGTAAGCATAGAGAAGCAAAGCAGTCTTTCTTACCACATTTCCACATTTATGAGGTATTGTCATATAGTCTTCCTTATTTATTCTAATTTTTGACAGAATTTGGCATTAGAATTACCCAAAGGCCCCATAATCACATGAATATATGGCATATCTGATGGTCTGGAAAGATTGTTTGGTGTTGATTTGCTGTATTTGGTAGGAATGTAATTCATATGGACCACAATGAATCATACAAGCCAACTGCCATATTAGCTAACAACTAACCTGAATTATATTCTTTTTTTCCTGCTACTTATCTTCTTCTAAAATTAGAGATATTATTGTTTTCATTAGCAAGGTGCTATTGAGTAGTTCTTCACAGGTATATATTTTGGAACATGCAGAGTAGTCACTTTTTTATTGACTATCTTGAGTACTTTTTAGTTTATTTCAGTCTAAATAGTCAAATCAAGTGTACCTACATTTAAAATACAAACTATTACTTTGCATATATCTTGATCTAATTTCATGGTGCTTTAAGTTCTGATAAAATCATGGTTACCTTCTCTTGTTTACAGGATGATTTTAATTTTAAATGAAATACCAAAACAAACCAGTTTTTAGCAGGTACATTTACTAGTCAAAGCAATGTGAAAAAACAAGTCAGTTATATTCTTGTTCTTACCATATTCCAAGTATTCTGCCTAAACCTTACTGTATTTCAAATTTAGCAGCATCTTCATATATTTGATCGCAGTCTCCCCCATCCAGGCATTGAAACTCTAGCCAGACTTTCACGGTAACAATAGTATTTGGTGGACATAGTATTATTTTACTTGGAGAATTACAATGTGATTTGCCTTTCTTGTTTCATTTCTTTAAACTTTAAAAGTACTGTATATGTGTTTCTCCCAGTTGTAGATTTCAGAAAGCTAAGGAATGGGTTCCACATATTTTTTCTTTTGACTCTTCAAAAAAAAAGCATTAACAATAAAAAATAATCTTTACTTCCTTAGATGACGGTCTAGATTACTAAAAAAAATAAATAGTAGATCATTATTCTTTAGAATGTTCACATTGCTTGTCAACAAAGCACTCCAAAATAGATGCTATTTAATACAAGTTAGATTTTTTTTCCTACATTCAGGGCAGAGAGTTAAATTATTTTTGTTCCAAATCCTGTAGCAGCACCCTAAGGGCAAGAGTCTTAATAAAACATATTAAGTTGCTTTTCATGAAAAGATATTGTGTCTTATATTTTATATGTCTCCTAGATATTTCCTACTTTACGTGGTCAAATAAATATTTCATTGTTGCTAGTGTTATAACAATAAATAAGCAACGTTGACATTAAAAGTTACTGTCACACTAAATTTCAAAAATTGCTGGGTAAAAAAATACTGACACTAGGACTGTTGTGTATCTGGACTACAGAGCTCAAGTAACAACAGAATAATACTGTCCCCCTGACCTTTAGATGTGGATGACAATTAAGTGAATTCAATAGATTTATTTTACAAAAGTGTTTTGCCATGGATCAGATAAACATATACAATTTTAAGCATGTGTCTATGTATGTATTTTTTTTCCTAGTAATAGGATATCATGTTTTCTTCAGGTTCTCAGAGGAATCTATAACTTACAAAATATTTAGAATTGTGATTTACAAGAAGAGCTTTCTTGGTCTTGAAAAACATGAAGATTTATTACATAATAAACATGTACTTTCTGTTATAATGTTTATAAAGATGTGGTTGATAAAAACAGATTAAAATATGATTAAAATTGAACTTTAGTGCTTTCTATGAGTTTCAATTGCCGGTCATTTGTCTCCAGTAATGTGAAATAAATTGGTTGTATACATAAATTATTTAGTTTAGAGCTAAACACCAACTTGAAAATAAATGACATTTTTGGTTTTATATGTATTAAAATAAATTAGCCTTTGTGAATATAGCTATACTTTATTGTACTTCGTTTTGTGTCTAGTTTTCTACATTTGTAATCCTTAGTGAGAGACTGCCTGGAAGAGTCCCACCTCTCTAAAATTTCTAAAACACAGCTATATATTACAGAGGCATGCATGCATTTGTTAGATGGTTCAAAACCCTTGATATGTATTCCTCCTGGACACATGGGATCATGTGAGTAATTGATAAAAGATTAGTTACCAGCCTAAAATACTGAGCAATAACAGACGTACTTTTATTAAGAAATGCCATAGTACTTACAGATGTTCTATAGACATTAGCTGAAATGAAGTTTCTCTAAAGTGAGAATTCAAAGTTAAACATTTGCTCTATAATGTAACAAAAATACAAATGTACACACACATATACAGTTATATAGCCATATATATATGTGTATGTGTGTGTATATATATATTTATCTGCCTATATATTTATCTGGATATCTGCATATTCAACAATATAACATTTGTGTGAAATTTGAAAAGTGTGTGTATGTATAGACACCATAAGGTTATATAAAACTCATTCTAGTGAGCAGCTGATTTATACATCTCAATTTACTGTATCTTACTCTTATTTGTATCCCTCTCAGTGGATTGTACATAGAAACCACTTAATAAATATGTTTTAATAATTTTTAAATAGGATTTTGGGAGACTTGTACCAAATTGTGCTACATAGCAGGAGGGATCCAGCATTATGTCAGAGTTAACATCAAACATCAGTAAACAGGAAACTGCTACTAACAAGTTCAGTAATTGACGTTGTTTATATTTTTTAAGGTCTGCTCCCCATGCCTCAGTCTCTGCCTGTAGAATCTCCCTACTTTTCAAGGCCAAGTTCAAATGTCATTTCCTCTATAAAACCTGCCTCAATTTAAACAGTCTAAAATAATTTTCTTCCCCCTTAAACTCTTAATATTTTCCTAGTTGGCCTGAATCAACACCTCTCATAATCTCCCTTTTAATTATTCATGTATACGTTGTATCTTTTCTACTAGATTCTAAGTTGTTTTGAGTCAAGGGCTACATCTTAAATATGATAATGTGGTAAGCCTTTTGTGAGTGAATAATTAGTACAGGTTGACTGATTGCATGATTTACTCTTTAGCTGACATAAATACAAATGCTGTTCTAAAAGCTATCATTCTGTACTAATTTTGACAGGAGAGGAGGCTGCTCTGTGAAATTTCAACTCATTCAACTAATAGATATTTACAAAATTCATATTGCATTCTCTAGTAAGAAGCTAAAATCTTCTGTTATAAAATACAGGATATTTTTGTTTAACATACTTTATAGGACAAGAAAGTATACATGTGACCCTAATTACCAAAATTAATTTGTTAATGGCTTCATATCAGCTTTGGCCCATAGCATACTCCCTAGTACATGTGGTTTACTCATCCGAAACACTGTAGTCTATCAAACAACAAAGTCTTTTGTGATATGGAAGAAAGTGCAATGCACAAATATATAATATTTTCTATTGTATTCTTATCATTAAAAAATGCTAGTGGGGATTCCAAAGTGATTCACTAATGATACTGACTTGATTAGTAAATGCTTATTCATAAGACAGGGCCCTGCTATGTGTCTGATTATTACTTTGTAACACTGTCTTCATGACTCCCTCTACTCCAAGCACAGTGGTCTCCTTAATTCTCTGTAAACACACCAGTACTCCTCCTTGTCAAAGCATTTGTTCTGACCGTCTTCATTTTTGCCTAACATACTATTATTTCAGAACAGTTCATAGATAACCTCCCACTTCGTTCAGGTCTCAGCTCAAATACTCCTTTATCAGAATAAACTTTTGGGAGAGTGATTTTTATTAACCCACCTTGAGTCACACATGCATCTTACCCTGTCACTTGCTTTCCTGTGTCATTATTATCTTGTTTAGCCTCCATAAGTGTTTTTCTTCCCCACTAAAAACTGGCTCCATGAAAGCACAGATTTTGTATGCTTTATTTTCTACTACTGTATACGTGGCACCTAGAACAATATAGGAACTCAATAAATATTTGTTCAATGATATGATGAATACTTGCCACTAGCAAGCATTACATGTTATTTTAAATTTCCTAAAAACAAATACTTAAGGATTAAGGAAAAACATGAGAGTTTAACACTAATAAATCCTTTTCTGGTGTTACACTTTCAGTAGAATATACTGAATAGTTTCTAGAAAAGGTATCTAGTGAATATTTATTGTTTAGTATGTTCAAAATACACCCCACTTCTAGGAAAACATGTCTTCATCACTCCAAACACGTGGTTCTAGTGAGGGCCTAGAAATTGCAGCATCCTTCTCCCTTCCTCCCATAATGTCTAACTTACAAAGTACACTCATGGTCCCAGTGAGGGAAATTTTCATATTCTAGTGCACTGGCTTCAATTTCTGGTCCAAAGATGGATGTGTGACTCAAGGTGGGTTAATAAAAATCAGTCTCCCAAAAGTTTTCTAGTTAGAGCTTATGAAAAAGAGTTCCTTTCTCTTATATAAAACTCTGTGACTTTTGGTATAGCCGACTTGAAAGAATGAAGCTAACACACAGAGAAGAAAAAAAAAATGATGAGAGAGACAGAGAGAAGGAAGGAAAAAAGAAGGGAAGAAAGAGACAGGAAGAAGGATAATGTTGGAGTCTCTGGTTCAGTGTTTTCCAAGATTAACCAACCAAACTTCATCTGTAATTCACTTAAGGGAACCAATGAATTTCTCTCCAGCCCTTTTCTTGGCTTTAATAACTCAACCTACTTATCCTGGCTAATATATAACGTAGTACAATAAATGGATAGCGTCTCCAGTAGGGGTTTTTAGAATAAATGTGGAGGGATGGAAAGTCCTCCTTCACAAGACTTTTATTTATGTATGTATGTATGTATTTATTTATTGTCATGACTTTGAATAACCTGAAAATGGGATTCAAGGAAGCTATCTCTGCAGGAGTCTGGCTAACAAGATCCAGAACTTTCTGCTGAAATTGGCATAAGGATAGAAATAAAATACTTAGAAGAGGATGGACAGTGAATCTCATAAAGTGCCTTTGTTTAGTATCACTTTGCTCAATCTGCCTTTGATAAGAGTTTGGTAGAAAATAATTCAAGATTCAACTCCTTGGAAAGGCTGATTAGATTTTTCAGGGATCAGTGAGAAAGCAGAACACACAAAAATAATTGAATGTAGGAAACGTAGGTGAGAGGAAAAGTATAAAACTGAACATCTGACAAAAAAAAAGCATCCCAGAGGTTAACAGGACCTAGAATAGGATAAGGCAAACCAAGTAACTAGAACACAACCTTTAGGAGGCACTCTTTCTCATGTGCTGATGATCTTCAACTTGCTGACCAACTGAGTTCCTGAATGGCTTCCTACAATTTGCACCCTGTTTGCCTTACTGTTAAGGAGGCACTCCTGGAGATTAGCAATAGCAGCAAACCACCGTTGCAATGAGTCTTATAGGTTGGATGGACAAAGAAAGAAGCAGCGTTACTGGAGCCCAGCATCCAGAGTCACTGTGAGAGAGAGCTGGAACCATGATGGGCCTGTCCATGGTCAACAGAAGGCATTGGAGGCCACAAAGAAAATATGGGCTCTACTTGAGATACCATCTAAAGCTGTTAGTGGGAAATATTGTGACTTCTTCCTAACACCAGAGCTTACTGTTGGCTGAACTCTGCAGGAATCCAGCTAATATGAGAAATGGGGAAATGCATCCTGAAGGAATCAGTCTCCTGTGATGAAGAGCAAAGAAGTGATGGACAAGAAAGGACTCTTCTTGTTCCTTGGACATTAATCTGTCCATGATTAATATTTTGTGCATTTTCCTGCATACCCCATATGTGTTTTTTATCTAGCCTGTGAGTGAAATAGCACTTGAATTTGACTCATATCTAAAGATTTTTCTCTCTTATCTATTTTCATTTTTAAGTAAGAATGACATTGAATTTCAGATATTTTGAATCACTGAAGTTAAAACAGAAACGTAAAATATGTTTCAGGTTATACAGGAGCTTTTGTAAGCCTAGTGGGATTTGGCTGCTTTGCTACAACACCAAATATGTGTGGGTTTGGCACTCCTCAATGAGAATCTTCAGCAAATGTTTTAAGTTATGTCTTATATGACTTTTTTTTTTTTTCTTGACTGTTAGCACTAGCCATCATGGTTGTATGCCATTTGGAAGCTTATATGCATGTGACCTTCCCATTAAGTCACTATGTTTTTGCTTAGCATTTATATGTCATATCTTCAGATGCCAAGGAAATGAACCTATCACAATAATGCTGTTGCCCCAAAACTATAATGGCAAAAGCCCTTAATATTCTAATTTTATTTGGGTATGTTTATAATTTGATGACACAATTAGATAAAATTGAGCAAACCAACTTCAATATGTATTCATAGAAACCTGTAGGACTGGAGAAAATCCTAGAGCCATCAAAGCTAATGGCTTCACTAACAGAAGAAGAGATTCCTTCTGCAACCTTTAGATTGTCTTTTAATACTTCAGTGGCAAGGAGATCATTATTCTGAAAGCTAACCCATTTGTGTTTGGGCAGCATTAAATGGCTAGAGAGTTATCCTCCATAATCAACCAAAATCTATATTTGTCTATTTGGCTCTGGAATCATACAGAATATGTCGGCTTTCTTGACCACATAATGATTTTGAACTATGCAACTATAACTGTCATCTATTTCTGAGCCTTTTCCAAGGCAAATATCCACAGTTGCCTTAACCATGGATTAGATTATGTCTTCTAGGTATGTGGGTTTTCTCCAAATCTGCTCTTCTTCTACATATTTAACTGTAATTATACTTTATGTTTATTTTCCTACCTTCTTTGAATAACTGGCTTCAACTGAACCATTTTGGGTGCCTTCAACTGGACTATTTCTAGTGGAAAAAAAAATATTTTATGTATTCACAGCCTTCCCTCTTCCTCCAAGTTGTGCCCAATGCTTAAAAAAATTAATACCATTGTTAACATAAATATCTTGTTAGATATTTTGATCAATGGTAGGTCTCAAGCTAGCAAGGTCCTTGGTAAGTCATTTAGAAATCAAGTTGAATTTGAGCTATTTGAAATTAACAATAAGAATGTGAATGGTAATACTCGTATAAAGAAGTAATATCACAAAATATTCTATACGTTTTTATTTTTATTTTTTAAGAGATAGGGGTCTCACTCTGAAGCCCCGGCTGGAGTGCAGTGGTGTGATCATAGCTCACTGCAGCCTCAAACTCCTAGGTTCAAGTGATCTTCTCTCCTCAGTCTCCCTAGTAGCTGGGAACACAAGCATGAGCCACTGTGCCTGGCCTGTAATATATTTTGTACTTTATATCATACATAATAATATTTTATATCTATGTAAAAATGCAGCAGTGTCCAGTTTAATGAATTCTGAAGTTTAAATACCCACAAAATAGATGTCTCCTAATAAATGGTGGAATACATGTGTAAATCTGCTTAGCCACTTTTCCTTTAAAACAGGTTTCAAGTTCCCCCTATTCTCTTTCCCCTTCCTCCTATGAGTGAGCTGAGTTTGAAGAGGGCTTAAGTATCATCCTGGCATTAGTGGGGAGTTACCTGGTCTGCAAACATCCTTAGTCCTCCCTTGTTTTCCCTGAGATGTGACTATCCGGCCCATTCAGCTCTGTCCTTGTGATGGTACCGAAACCATGATCTACCCAACTCTAGCCTATACTCTGTACCACATCCTGGTCATAATTTTAGTTCCCTCATACCTACCAGTGATCTTTCAGCTCTTCTAGGGAAAATGGGAAATTGTTGTATGCTTTCTATGCCAGATTTGAGGGTTCTGTATTCTTTGAAGTTACCTGAGAGCCACTGGCTAGGTATCTCACTCAGCCTTTGCTGCCCTGTTACCTCAGTCAGCTGGATGCTGAGCTTCTGAGTCTTCTATGCCCTCCAGTATACACCTTTGAAAGCAAGACCAGTCTCCTTTGTTATGGGGCTCCATAAAACCCATATGAAATTCCTATCACTTATTATCCATGCCCCACCCCGGTACTCAGCAAATGGGAAGCCTCGTGCTCTTTCTAGAGACCCAGGAATCACTGTGTCATCTTTTTAAGTTATTTTACTGACCAATGGAGTCCAATTATTTGAGATACAAGAATGTTTAACTATACATGTAAACATTACCGAAGACATGAAATCACTCCAACTGCAAATGGGGAAGTGGAAAAAAAGTTATTTAATGAAAGACAAACGTGAATTTAAATTAGTTTTGAATAATTAGGAATGCTTCAGGAAACATCATGTGGTGAATAGTCAGTTTTCTATGTCTATAATGATTTTCAAAAAAGCAACTGTCACCTTTCACTAAAAATGATTCTATAACCCACTCCAGTTAATGGATCACCCTCTACTAAGTTGTTGTTAAGCTAGAAATCTCAGTGCTTTGTTAATGGTATTTCTTTCTTCAATCATTCCTCATTCATTTAGACAGTATTTTACCTTATAAATGTATCTCAAATTATTAACAACAATCTTTTTTTCTTCTGCTTCATTTTAAATAGTCATCACTAACGATTTGACGTATTGCACTAATTTTCTAACAAATGTTTCTACTTACATATTTCTCAGCCTCTATCCATCTCAATTATTGCTCCCTTGCTAGGAAAATTAGAAAAAAACAAAGTGCTGATGATGGCATGATTATTCATAAACCTTAGACAGACCTTCATTTCTTAGGAATAAAGCTCATATCCTATAGCAAGGCACAGGGCCTCCCATGATCAGGAACTATGTTCCATCCATATCCCCAAAGTCCCTACAACAAACATCTCATTAAAATCTTCTTAGTACATACTTGGCATGTTCATTGTATGTATGATTTTCCACATTGCTTCTTCTCTGTAGAATACCTCTTCCCACACCAGCTCCCCACCCTTGTCAATATCCTTCAAAGCCCAATTCAGAGGCAAACTATTTCACAACATTTTCACTATCCTTCCTCTCCTCCACTCCCCTTCCTTGCTCCACTACAAAATATATAAACCATCTCACTGGTGTTTCTGAACAGCTTTGTTTATAATTCTCATAATAGCTACCACATTCTACTTTATATTCAAGTTATTTGTATTAATGAATATCTTCTCTGCCAGGTCATTAACTTAATGATGCTAGTTACCAGTATTTGTTTCCCAGCAACAGTAGCCAACCCAGGCTAACTTAAACAAAAAAGGAAAATTTATTATGAAGACACAGAGGTGTCTCATGGAAACTTCTTGGAGAAATTATGCACACAAGTTGTGAACAGAGATTTAGAAGTCTTTTTTACCTGATTCTGAATCTCAGCTTTACCTTTTACCAAACATATAACATTATATATGATATTAGAATTCTGTGCCTCAGTTTCCTCAATTATAAAATAAGCATAATAATAGTACCCACTTCCAAAAACAAAGCTGGTGAGGGAATGAAGCTGGACCTTAGGAAGGACTGAAAATCTGTCTGAAATTCAGACCATGTTTCTTTGATTCACCTATTCTTCACTTCTCATATTACTAGAGATAGAATTTCTCTGCTCTTCATTATTCATGGAAAAAGTTATTGGTCCACAGCTCATTTGCTGTACATCTCACCTCTTATAAAGATGGATTCTGTCTTTGTCTGTTCCAAGTCTGGGTGAGAAGACTGTGATTGACCAAATTTAGGTCCAATCAGCTGCAGCCAAGATTAATAAAAGAGTCACTGAGCAGTTCCAGAAACCCTACTTTATGAGAGGCACTCCCAAGAGAAGAAGGTTTAAGGAGAAAATGAGATAGGTAGTGATCCACTCAAATGTTCCTTTATTTTTGTGTCCTCAAACATGTAGTGCTGTAGTCTTCAATTTTTACCATATATGCACCTATATGCACCCTAATCTTGATATTACATACAGTATTGTGCCATACTCATTATTTGTTCAATTATGCCTTCAAGAATATTTGAATAATAACTTATTATGTTCTGGGTATTATGCCATATGCTGAAGGTATAATGGAATGAGATAAAGTGAAATTCCAGACATCATGAAGCTAATATACACTGCCTGTTGCTTTGACTATTTTTAAAAATCTGGTCTGTACATTCTCACAAACCATCCCTAGCTTATTAATATTTATAACATTGCTCATTCTTTGTCAGAACCACTGTTTTCAATTCTTTTGTCTTTTAATATACTTTAAAAACACTTATTAACATTTAGTTGTAATTTCACAACATTAGGCAGGTTTCCCACTAACATCTACCTTGGGACTGGAAGTGATTTACCTTCTACCTCCTAGTGAAATTCCAGGAACAGAAAGGCCTGAGTTCTGTATCCATCACTATAACTGCTTATAACTGACCACCTACGTGACTTTTTTTTTTTTTTTTTTTTTTTTGGAGATGGTGTCTCTCTCTGTTGCCCAGGCAGGAGTGCAATGGCGCGATCTCGGCTCACTGCAACCTCCACCTCCTGAGTTCAAGCAATTCTCCTTCCTCAGCCTCTCGAGTAGCTGGGATTATAGGCATACACCACCATGCCCGGCTGATTTTTATATTTTTAGTAGAGATAGGATTTTGCCGTGTTGGCCAGGCTGGTCTTGAACTCTTGACCTCAGGTGATCCACCCGCCTCGGTCTCCCAAAGTGCTGGGATTACAGGTGTGAGCCACCATGCCTGGCCCTTTGTGACTTTTGATAATGTCCAAAATCACTTTGTTAAGAATTATGGGGCTTAATTCATTTTAAATCAGTCAATCATTAAACATATAAGGGATTTTGGCTAAATTATCTAGTTGTAAAAGTCTGTGATTTGCAGATTAGTCTGAAAAATACATGGTGACCTCCAACCTGAATAGATATTGTCAGTACAATATTGTTTATGGTCTCACTCCTTCTCTTCCTACTCCTCTTCCCCATAACCATTAGTTCCATCCCCCTCTCTTTGTGCACACACTGAAAACTATTGTGAGAGCAGGGCAGAGCTGAGTCTAAAAGAAGTAAGTGTTAGCTAGAAATGAGATGAACTCTTTGTAGAACTCTCAGCCAATGAACTCAATTACTGTTTTTGAGATTGGTTATTTTCTACAAAAGCTTCAGGGCCCTTGTTCCTTTAACATATCTCTGTTAAGGGATATATACTGTCTCTCCTTACACCCTTACTCAAAGGACAGTTTTTTTTTTTCTATTAATTTCCTGGCTCACCTCCTTGTTTCTGCCCTGGTCCCAAAACTCATCCTAAACTATAAGATTTTTTCTTTGTTAATTTTCTCCTCTGTGGCATCATTCCTTACTTCCATTTAATTAGTTCTGTCTTTCATGGTTTTGTACTTACATGTCGCACATAACCTCGATGTCTCTCTATTCACATACCCCCCTCAACTCTCTTCTTCCTTTTATCACATGTCCTCTGTCTGCCTCTACATCTTTGTCATATGCTTTTAAAATCCAGCATTTTGCTATTTGCCAACCTTATGTGATAAGCACATTCCATGAAAGATCTCATAGAATCCTCAACAAGCCTGCTAATTGGTACTATTATACTCATTTTACAGTTGAGGGACAGAGAGGTTGAACAATATTCTCAAAATCACACAGTTAAAATGGCACAACAGGTTCAAATGGAAGTCGGTCTTCTGAAACTGACTTCTTAAGCAGTAGGCTGTATGCTCTTCATTTGTTGTGAAATCTACTGCCAGCTCTACCCGCTCCTCCCACTCTGCTGAAATGATCAACTTCAAAATTTGTCAATGGCATAAATCCAGTGGATTTTCTCAGCTGTCATTTCCTTAACCATCTGTTGCACTCATCACTGTGGTATGTATTTAGAGAAACTTTTTCTACCTTGGCTTGTGACAATGAACTTCCTCCTGAACTCCTTGTCTATTTCATTAACTCATCTTCTTTCTCCCACCTCCAAAAAGTGAGTGTTCACCAACAACCATCTCTGAATCTCTGCTATATTTATTCTAGCCAGGTTCCTTCAGGGAACTCAGAAATGGAATAAGTCAAGATTAGATCATTTTTTCCTTATTTTTGATTGCTCTAAGAGATAACTGACTACCTAAAGTAAAAAAGATAGTAGCAATATATTATCAGTTTATTCATGTAAAAGTAACAGATAGGGAAACAAGACCACAAAGGCTACATGGAAAGAATTGAGAATATACTGTTAGAAGCTCCTTCCCTATGTGTGACTGATTATTTGAAGATAGATTATGGTTAATGAAAGATGTGTATTGTAAATGGGAGGACAACTACTAAACAATTTAATGAAATCTAAATATTAAGTCAACAGAAGAGATCAAATAAAATCATTAAAACATTCAATTAACAGAAGGCAGATGAGAGGAAAAAAATTAAAAATGTGGAACAAATAGAAAGCAGCTAGCAAAGTGGCAGATTTTAATCTAACCTTTTATCAATTGGCATATCTGTTCCAATTGGCCATGCTGATATAAAAACACACCTGAAAATGAATAATGACTCCAACACATAGATGTCTGTTTCTCACTGATTTAACAGCCCATCACACATGTTCCTGGTAAATGGGTGTGTTGTCTCCTCCAAGTGGTCATTCAGGAACTCAGGCTGCTTCCATCTTGTGGCTCACCATGCCCTAAGGCCTCAATGTCATCTGCGTTTGGCTATTAAAGAGAAAGAATGCTTGTAGTCTCTAAGAAGACTTGTTTTAGAAATGCCCTGTATCACTTTGCTTGCATGCCATTGGCTAGACTGTAGTCACATATCCACACCTAAGTACAGGGCACCTTGGTAGTGTCAGCTAGCTGAGGGTCCTGGAAGAAGAAACAGATTTTTGGTAATGAACTACCTCTATCTGCCACAGATAAACAGTTCAGCCACAAGGTTAGAAATTTTCAAAAAATTTTTATCCATAAAAACCATCTTGGAGTTTGAAACAATAAATATACTTTACAAGAAAAATTCAGTTTTGGAGGTAGCACCTTTTTAGGTTCTATCTTTTTGCATTTTTAACTAGGACATCAGGTGATTCCAGTAGTCAGATGATACCATTCTAAGAAATACTGCACGAGGCAGGAGGGAGCCACTGTGACTGTAGCTGTATATATTAACATCTGAGATGTTTCCAGGAAGATCTGTTGTTTCTTGCCACTCAAGTGTGTTCTGGGGACAAGTAGTATTGGCATAATTCAGGATTGTAAGTGATGCAGAATCCCAAGTACCACCTCAGACCTATTAAATGAAACCATATGTTCATTACAGTTTGAGAAGCACTGGTCTAATTATTTTATGCCAAGATGTTAGAGAATATGGATGGCTACAGAAGTAAAGTGATAAGAGCATTATCCAATCAACAACAGGCAAAAGCAAATGATTCTGAGATGAATCATCTATAGAATTTGAATGGAATTGAAGTCATGTGAGCCTGAGATAGACCAGTATACTTTTGGGGGTATGATACTGGCAGAAGAAGGAAATTACTATGGAAAAAAGTAGATAGACCTTTATTAATAAAGTTCATTTGTCCTAAATATATGTGTGGTATATATTTATTGTAAAGGATTGGAAAAAAAATCTAGAAACACAAATAAATGGAACTATAGTTAGTATCATGTTCTTTTATCTTCCATTTTCTCTATTCATTTTTTCATATATTTGTGTATATATAATGTTCTACTGTTTATATATTTATATTTTATATATTTTGTATATATAATATTGTATTACACAGAAATATTTTACTATTTCGTAATAGTCGATCTTATGTAATTTATTAACTCTGTCTCTACTTTTGGACATTTAACCTATGAACTTATTTTCACTGTTAATATTGAGTAATATTACAAAAAAAATCATCCTTGAACATAAATCTATCTGAGTATTTCTGGCTGTCTTCTTGGGCTAGCTTCCTAGAAACACAATCGCTAGGACAACAAATATTTACTTTCTGAAGTTGTTTGCTAATGTTGCTAACTTGTGTGGAAACTTTTCAGAAAGTCTCATAAGAAAAGGAAGCTTTTTGATTTGTCAATGTTCTTTTCCTAATTCACACCCTGCTCCCTGGAGTTGTTATATGGATTCAATGAATCAATGCATCTAAAGTGTTTAGTAATATGTCTGGCATATAGTCAGCATTTTGTTAACTATTAATATCGTGCAGTAGCACACAGTCGTTAAACCTGGATTTGCATTCTTACCCTGCCTCATACTAACCATATGAAGCAGGACATATCACTTACCCTTCATAAACCTCAGTTTACTCATCAGTAAAATGGGAATGTATTACTGACCACTTCAGGTTGACTTTGTGGAGCTTTATCATATGTGAAGCACATTGTACAATCCCTGTGAAAAAGTAAGCAATTCAGCAAATGTTCGCTAATAGTCTTTATTATTTTTAGTCTTAAAGAAGTTGAAAATTTTCTTGCTTTTTTTTCTTACTACCTTCAGTGTAGACACTCCCATTTCTGTCTCAATTTGAATGTATCCAATGAAGGTAGAAATATAATCTATCTCCTTTTGAAGGCAAGGAGGAGTGAAGCATTTAGGAAAGCCAGTTTTAAAGATGAGAAGTCTAATTATTTTGATTAATAATCACATTAGCTTAGTCATTCCTCAACATAGCTCTCTCTCTTTACATCTACATATAATCCCATTATTTACTTACCAATTTTTATATATACTCCTGTTTACTAAAACATTGACATTATTCATGTATGCTAACTGTTCATTATCTATGGCTTACATATTACATATATTATGTTCCCAATACACATCAATGGTAAGTAGGGTTCTCTCTCAGGTGGTACAACAGCTCATATAGTATCTATTTAGAGTCTTGGTTGAGAAGCACCTCAAGGCAAGATCTGGGCTTACTGGGAAGGGTGCTGTGATAGATTAGTATTATTTGGCCTGGCCACTGAAGTACGAGTGATACTTCATGTATGGGTAATTTCAATCCTTTGGTAAGTGAATATTAGCTATGAGAAACAAGTTGAGAATAAAAATATTGGAAAATAAGCATATTTTGATATTTTATTCTACATGAATATTCATGTTAAAATGAATGATCACTTTCAGAAATTGTATTATTTTAAATTAAATCTACCATTACTATAGATTATTAAAGAAAATACTGATCTTAGGGGAATAAAAAAATACAGATGACTTCAAAAAAAAATCCAGCTCTAATTGTTTTTTGGGACTTTGGTAACCTCAATAACTAAAATTTTAGGTTTCATAAAATATTTTGAAAACATGAATATATAGATTAGAAATTTTGCAAATGATTTTTTTACTCCCTTTATTGTTATATTTATTCATTTCATTTGGGTTATAAGATCTTATAGCAACAAGAAAAAGTAGTGATGGTACTTTTAGTTAGCACATCAGCAACATCTGAGCATGAGAACATCACACAGAATGGATACTCCCCAGAGCTCACCTAAGATTAGAGTACAGACATGATATGTTTATGATATATCTACAGGCGATTTGCTCTCCTCCAGAAAAAGTTGCCACTAGCATTTTATTCATTTGCCTCTGGCCTTAGGTCTAAGCACATATGCAGAGAGCACAAATAGAGCACAAATAACTGAATTCACAAGGTTTATGGTATCCTGGGCCACTGGGTTAATAGCTTTAATTGTGAACTTTGAGAAAAGGAGAAGCCAAGGACATCTCAGTCCTTAGAGTTATAATTATATAAATATATTTATGTATATGTTATATAAAAACATATGTATATATTAAGTATGTTACATGTTATATATAAATACTAAAATACGTTATATATAAATATACATGTTATATATGAATATATATAAATAAATATGTACATAATTTAGAAAGCATTGGTTCCCTGAGCACTAGAAATAGTTGCTTCTCATTAGATAATCATAAGCTACTTCTTGGTAACAGCCGAAATATATAGTCACTTTAATCTATAATGCTAAATTCTGTGAGCTACAGGACTTTTATTTATCCCAAGACCCTGGCACAAAGAGTGTGCTTAATAAACACTTTAAGTCAAAGGAAAAATACAAATATGCTGAATATATTGAGCCACATTTTCATGTGTTCTATACCATTAGTTAAGAGTGTCCTTATTTTAAATGCAGAAAACCTGTTTGCTTGATAAATATAAAACTATTTACTTATTTACAATTTTGAGGGACTGCAACACAGTGGGGTTGTAAATGTTTGACTTTAACTTGGTGGATTTTGGTGCTATATTGCCACCTTGTGGTTACTCATCTAAAAATGGACTTTTCTTCAAAAACAAAAATCAAAAAGAGACAAAACAAAGAATAACTGTTTTGCTTTTGTGATATATGGTGCAAACATAAGTTTGTGCTGTTTTCTTACACACACACACACCACAAACCTGAATCTGAAAGTAGTGATCATGCTTGAAAAGTAGAGAAATGGAACATCTTTCAAAGAATAATCCTTTAATACTGAAAGTCTCTCATATAGGAAAATTAGCTAAGTGGCCTACTATTTTCAAACACAAAATGATATGATTTTAATGGTTAAGTAAAAATGTCTTCCCACTCTTTGTAATAAAGAATAATGAAAAGAAATAAGGGTTTTCTTCCTAGTTTTTCAGAGCTTGTTTACATCTTATTAAAATTATTTCTGATGAAATAAGGAAGTAGATATGAAGAAAACATACATGGTGAAATCAAATTTTCTTAGAAGACTATGACTAGAAATTTCCAAAGTATCTTGTTTAGAAATACGAGCATATAATTTAGTATAAGGATAATAGTATCATAGAGAAAAGTTTTATTTGAGAAGAAAATTACACACAATAAAATAGAGAATTTAGGGGAAATTGCATTAAACTATTTTTAAAGTACTGTGATTTTTTTTAGAAAAGACTTTAAAGGGAACTGACGCCTTAATATTCTCCTTTACAGGTCATATATCCTTGAATAAACTCTTTAAAATTGCTTAAACTTTAAATCCACATACTGCTTTTAGAATTGAGTCAATTAATTTGTGACTAGAGCTTACTGAAAGAGAATCTGTGTCTAGAGCTAAACTGATACTAGAAAAGTCAGAAAGACCATTTTACAAGTCCTCTTTTACTCAGATTCTGTCTGCCTTCACCAGAGTATGTTTGCAGATTAGTCTTGTAGTCTTAGATCCTAGAAAGATCCATTATTGCAAAATATGAATAAATTCAGAATCTTGGATTTATTTACATTCATTTTCACTTATCTACTGTCATTTTACTACAGGCTAAAATTTCCAAAATTTTTTTACTTCTTCTACTTAGGTAGGTAATTAACATTCATTGTGGATGCATTGGAAAACAGAGATGGAATTAAAGTCAAATAAATTATCTGTAATAACAGCACCCATGATCGTTACCGTTAGCACTTTATATATCTCTCAAATCCTTTTTGTTTTTAGAAAAGTGTATCATCACTCTATGTACTGTTACAACATCTTCTAACCTGTTTTTCCCTTAATCATACAGTTTAATGGCATCATTTTGTTTTATAGCTACCCCATAAAGTTATTCTTCATTGTGAGACATTTGGATGGTTCTCAAATTTTCATTCTTAAAAAACATACTGTGATGAGTCTTTATATAGATATGTGTGTGTGTTGTATATCCTATACAAAACAAATATACAATATACGTCACCCACATGCATTTATTTTTGTTTAGTTATTTTCTTAGGATTTGTTAAATATTTGTAGAAAGGACTCTTTGATAAGGAACTGCTGGGACAAAGAATATTGACAAGTGAAGATTTATTACTAAATAATTGCTCACCCAAAGAATTCCAATTAACTGTATATTCCTACTAGTTTTTTTACCTTCAGTTCCAGCAACACTCCCTTTGACACTGATATTTACTGAACTATAATGTATACATGGAAATGTGTACAAATTATAAGCTCAATGAATTTTCACAAACTGATACTATCAATGTAATCGACTCAGTTCAAGAAATTTATTACCAGCGCCCTTGAAGCTCTCCTTGTGTCCATTTTTATTTACACTTTAAAGGATAATTATTAATTTCTCACTGATTTGATTAGTGTGGCCTATTTTAGGAATTTATCTAAATGAAATCATATTGTATGTCTTCTTTTGAGCCTGACTTTTTTCAAGCAACCTTGTGTTTGTGAAATTAGTCCATGTTGTTGAAGTTGTAGACTGTTCTATATATTCGAGCTCTATGCTATACTGTTTCAATGCCAGCATTCTTTAATTGTTGTCAGTCTGAAAGTGTAAAATACGGTGTTATAGTTTTCACTCACAATCTTTGATTTAATGTGAGGTTGAACTTTTTTTTTTTGGCTTCACTGGTTATTTATATTTGCTCTAGTGTGACATTGGTCATTTATTGTTCCTCTGTGGTAATACTGGTTTCTCTATTGTAAATAAATCTTTCACTTTTGCCCAAGCAATAGGTTACATTGGCCTTTAGTTACAAAATAGAAGAATGACTGTTGTTTCCCCACTCTTTCCCAAAAGGCCAATTAAGACTAAAAACTGTTCTTTTGACAAGGTAACAAGTTTCCCTTCTGGGACTCCTGTAGTTGCAGGGTCTTGATCCTCAGTAGTGAGAAAAGGAACATGATATGTGGATTCCAGATCCCAAAAGTGAATCATCCACATTTCGGGCTGAAGCCATTTCTCACCTATCATGCTGATTCCTCTGACTTTTGCTACTTTATACTTTTTTGGGTATTTTTTCAAAACCTGCTTTTCTTGAAATGCTGACCAGTCCTGGTTAACTGTTTGCTGCCCCAGGGTACAAAGCTTCTCTAAAGTTAAAGCAGACCCATACCCTGGACTGATAAAGGGTGAGATAGATAAGAAACTCTACTTTAGGGGTTTGGAAATCACTGGCTAAGAGGAAATTCTAGGACAGAGATTCTGATTTAATTAATTTAGGGAGATGTTGGAACATTAGTTGTTTGAAAAGGGCTCCAGGTGATTCCAGTGGGTTGACAGGATTGAGAATAATGGAAAGTTCTGGCTCCTAAGCTGATACATTCAGGTGCACTGAATAGATCAGGTTTAACCTATAAGTAAAGAAATGCCCCTGCCTGTTTATATCATGGCAGACTCCCAGAGATGGGACAACATCTTAATATTTGCCTTTTCCAAGCAAATATTATTTGTGGACAATGCCACAAATTTCACTTCTAAAGTATAATTCCCATTCTTACTGCTTTGATTCATAGTAAATGAAAATTGTCCTAAAGGTACCAGTATTTTACTGCTGAATATGACAGCTTGTCAGATCATTATGTGAGAAATGTTGTGGCAATGGAAAGAAAGCAATGGACAACTTCCCATGTTGGAGAGTGTAAGAAGAAGAAATGGAGGTAGAGAAAACAGTCTATCCTTTGTAAACTTTCCTTAGGCCCCAAAGAATTCTAGGACTTTTAAAGGACTGTAGTTCTTCCTTTGTGAGACTTTGTAAGTATCCTTTTCAGTCTTGCAAAGGAAACTCTAGGAAAGTGGTTGAAAACCCACAGTCCCTTTGGCATGCCTAAAGAACACAGGAGCCAACGGAGAGAGCTCCCAATGGCCAAATGTTGAACAGTTTGAGCAACAAAAGACATAAATTGTTATTATGTTAAAATCCAACGTGCAAAATAATTACCTATAATTAGCTATGAGTCCTCCCTAATATAAATACATGTTAGAATAAGTAAATATGAGAATGAACAAATTTTCCATACAGAAGAATTCAAATTTTGGTGTAGATACTCCCCACTCTTTAAGCGTGAGCTACGCATAATGACATTTTCCCAAAACATACAATATGGAAAGACTGGGGGGAGACTATAGTGCAGATACCTGGCAGACACCACCTCAGCCAGACAATAAAAGTTAATATCAGCCATCATAATTCATATTGATATTGTGTATCCTTGATATAATGCTTTGAGGATGGCACTTTACCTCTGTGGTTCAAAACTCTATAACTCCAGTCTTAACAGGAGAAAAACTTAGACAAACCCATGCTGAAGGACATTGTAAAAAATACATGACTAGCACTTTGGGAGGCTGAGGAGGGCAGATCACATAAGGTCGGGAGTTTGAGGCGAGCCTGGCCCACACAGTGAAACCCTGTCTCTATTAAAAATGCAAAAATTAGCAGGGTGTGGTGGCACACACCTGTAATCCCAGCTACTCCAGAGGCTTAGGCAAGAGAATTGCTTGAACCCATGAGGCAGAGGTTGCAGTGGGCCAAGATAGCACCACTGCACTCCAGCCTGGCTAACAGATCAAGACTCCATCTCAAACAAAACAAAGCAAAACAAAAACATGACTTATCCTACTCAAAATAGTTTGGAGAAACTGTCACAGCCCATAGGAGGCTAAGGATACCTTGCTATTAATGTGGTATACTGTTAAGCTCCTGGAACAGATGTTTAAAAATGCCTTTATAAATGTCATTTTAAAAGTCTAAAGAAATCTGAATATTGCATCGATTTTAATAAAAACATGTCAATATGTGTTCTTTAGTTATGACAAATATACCATAATAATATACGATCTGACAAAGAAGCCAAACTTTAGTCAGGTTTCTAAAACTTCTAAGCCCACCTCTGCACTTCCTTGGAAAATCCAGTTTTACCAATTCCTTCTACATCAGCTTAACAAGAACCCCTATACTCAATATCCAAACACCCGATCTGATTAGGTCTGTCCTCCTCCACCAACCTGAAGGTCATGTCTGATCACCCTGACCTTTCTTCAGCAAAAATCGTGGTAGGTCAGTTTAGCCAGAATTGCTTTCACTCCTGATGTTTTCTCCTAGTAATTTTTAATCCACTGACCCCCACCCCACCCCCCCACTATAAATTCTCATTTGCCCATGCTGTATTTGGATTTGAGCACAGTCTCTCTCTCCTGCATTGCATGTGGTCCCTGTACCTATTGCAGTGTTCCTAAATAAAATCATCCTTGCTGTGCTTTAATAAGTATCACTGAATAATGTTTTCTGTAACAGATGTTAACCATAGAGAAAACTGAGTGTGCAATATACAGGAATTCTGTTTTATCTTCACAAATTTTGTGAAAATCAAAAACTATTTTAAAATTAAAAGTTTATCAAAAAAAAGTAAAGAAGGGAAGGAAGGCAGGAAGGAAGGAAGGCAGGAAGGCAGGGAAGGATTCCCACATGAGCAGCAGCCATCAGAATCTTGTCAAAATCTCAAATTCTCAAGTCGCAGCCCAGACCTTCTGAATCAAAAACTCGGGGGATGTAGCAGCAACCTGTGATTGAGAACCATGATCTAGTTGGTTGACCAAGAGCTCTGCTTCCAGGTGCTACTCATTTTAGATGTGGTCGTGTTACTTTTTCTTTAATGCCCAAGAGTGAAGAATCAGATTAGGCTTTACTGTAACTTCTGATTACTGAATTGTTACCTTTCACAGAGGAATGGCATGTCTGCCTCTGTTCTTCTCATATTGAGATTTGAACTCCGGGGCCCTTCTCAGACCCTGTTGTGCTCATGTCTTCCATAACTTCTCCAGCACACAGAGAACTCTTCCACCTCTGATATCCCCAAGCACATAATCATGTACCAACTCTCATGTTTCCAGAGGCTATATAAATCAAGGCAGAGTGTAGATTCCCTGGAGATAGAAGACTTCACCTATCAGATGGTGACCTTGGGTAAATTGTTTATTCCCTCTGTACCTGAGTTTTCTTTCTGTGAACTGGGGATGGATGATACAAAAGTATCTACTTCATGGGTTTTGGGGAGAACTGTGAATTAATACACATAACTTGTTAATAACAGCATCCAGCACTTATTGAGGAACCAAAAAATGTAAGCTGGTGTTACTGCTGGTGGCAAGTGTTTTGTCTCTTAAATATTTCTTCCTTCTCCCAAAGCAGTGGAGCTGTGTGTTCAAAACAATGAATGTCTCAATAAAGACTGAGTGAGTTGAACGGGTAAAGTGAGCCCACAAAATCCTACTTCAAACCCAGTGACTTCTCCCTCCCCTGCCCTACACATACCAGTCATCTAAGGCATTTTGACGTTGAATTAGAATGTTGAAAATATTTCATGTTGCTTATAAAATGCTTTCAGAATAAAGCTAGAGAACTGGATAATATGTGAAAGTCTGGAGTAAATTAACCTTACTCTAAGCTTCACCACCTACAGTTGAGCTGCTACCAACGAACAACACCATTTTACTTTTGATCAAAGATTATTCTAGATCCAGAGAGCCTTAGCAGAGTTTCTGTTAGCTTCAGAGACAAAATTAGCTATAAAAGAAGTAAGTACCCCAGGGACTGTTCTAGAGGCCAGTGGGTAAGTGAATATGTTTGAATAACCAGTTCAGATTTTGCTTATTTGCCCTTTACCACAGGTTAAATAGAAATGCAACAATTTACATGCCATAAACACACAAGCTTTAGGTGGTTTGCTTTGCTTTCCAGATGGGAATCAATGTGGTGGACTCTGCAGTATCCGGATTAGGCGGCTGCCCTTATGCAAAAGGTGCTTCTGGGAATGTAGCCACTGAGGATTTGATATATATGCTTAACGGCCTGGGGCTCAATACAGTAAGTTACTTTAACATATTTTAATATTCATGCATTCCTTGCATCTCCAAATTGCAATGCTTCTCAGATGTGGGAAGCAATTTTGAAGTCAAAGTTTTACTACACTTTTGCTATTTGCTAAAATGCACAGTGAGAAAATGCAATAAAAATTCTTTTGGGGACTTTATAAAGTAACTCATTGCTATAGCTCAATCACCAATAATGCGACCAAGTCACATTTTTATAGCGCTTCATGGCCTCTAAAGTACTTTTTCGTGTATTATCTGATTTGATTTTATACACTTTGTGAGTTGGAGCCTGTGTCTTTGCTGTTAACGATTGTTGAGTTTTGCAGTTTTGTTTTTTGCATGAATGTTTTTCTTGGAGAAAACTGAGATCTTGATTGTCTCACAGTGACAACTACAGCTTCTGGAAGAACTCCCAGGGCACTTTTTAAATGATCAGTGAAAGAAGGGAGCTTCGTAATACTTAGCATGTGAGACACTGGATGGCAAGAATAGTCTCTTTGCAAGTTGTACCTGAAAAGTCACGTGCTATGTAACCACATCCAACAAATTCAGCACCTTGTTTTGCCCTGTGATTGTTAACACAACCTGTTAGTCTATAGAACAGATTTATTTAGGAAAAAAATAAAAATCACAGATGATTCATCATTTAGAATTTCTTTCTGCGATGTAAAATAATCACCTGTATTGTAAAACAATTTTTTTTACTCTCTGCTGCTCCTATTCCTCCTTTTTCCTCACTCTACTTACATTGATGCTCCTGCTGCATTGAACTTGCTTCTGGTCTACACTTCTATACCATTTTATTCCTCACTTCTACCCCTTGCTCAGGTTTTCACTACCACATGAAATGGCCTTATGCCTTGTATTCCATTTGGCCTGGAAAGTAAGACACCACCATCCTAAAAATAAGCCGTCTAGCATCTCCCTGTCTATGCCCCAAGTCAAACTGTTAGATCCCATTCCTTAGTGTTTTCATGTTTTCCTCTGCATTCCCTCTGAACTCACCACAAGGTTATATAATTATCTTGTTTATGTGTCTAGCTTCCCATGCAACCACAGAGCAATTATGACAGCTTATTCATACTTTATACTTGGTGCCTGTGGCATAAAGATGCTCCATAAATATTTATTGAAAGACTGATTTCACTTGGCGCTAAACACCAACAGCTGTTACCCATAAACACCGAAAGCTATTGCCTATTTTCTCTGGTTAGAAATGTTATTTCATTTATATCATATCTTAATCATTTATATCAGAAGCTAATGACATAAAATGAGCATAAATAGCTCCTTTCTTAGAAATTTAGATGACTGAATTGAACTCCATAGCTGATAGCTGATGCTTCATATATGCCAGTTATGTTCCATAACTCCAGAGTCCAAATGCAAATAAGTCAAATCTATTCCTAAAAGTTTTACCATCCAAGAATTGCTACAGTGAGTAGCTGCCACAATTCAACTAGTCACCCAAGGCAACAAACCAAGATTCTCTATAGAATTTAATCTCACTATGTATTCCATGTCCAATCAGTTACCAAAGCTGCTAATTTGACCTTAAAATATTTTGGTTGTTTGTCCCTTCCTTACTACCTCTGCTATGACTACATTGATGCAGGTCTGCACATCTCTTTTCTGGGTGTTCATCCTCTATACTGGTTGCTGGCTCTAGACTTGCTTTTAAATCTATCCTCCATGCTACCATCAAAGGATTACACCTAACATATAAGTATGAATAGGCTCTACTTCTGCTTGAGCACTGATCAGTGGATTCTAATTTCCTGAAAGCAAGCCTGTGCTCTACCACACATTATTACCTTTTCCAGGGTTAGTGGTATATTTTACCTTTATCCATATGCACCATGGATATTTAAGATATCTTGAACTGCTCTTCTCTCTGCCTACATACAGTGACCCATACATCCTCCATCCTCTTCTATACATTTTGTATAAACCTCGAATCAGGCTTCACCCTTCTTGGCACTTTTCCCTGACACATTCCTTTCTGCTTTTTTTTTTCCTTGGTGGGTTGGTGGCCTCACACCTCTGCCTCCATAATAACCTGGGCATATCTCTATTTGTGGCTTTAACTATGGTACAGAATTTTCTGTTGTGAGTCTACATTGCTTGCTTGACCTTAAAGGCAGAAACCACATTCTACGTGAGGTTCTTGAAACTCCAGAATCTATCATAGTACGTGAGACATATTAAGCACCTGATAAATGATTTAAGAATACATGCAGTGTTGTTTTCATAATGATATCTACTGATTAAATAAAATGGTAAAGTCAAAACAAAATTCTTCTTTGGTGTGGTATCAGCAAATTCTACTGTATGTTACAAATGGAATTACTGAAAAGAGAAGAAAGACATTAATGACTAAAATCTTTCTATCAACATTTGCTGGATATAATTTATAAGTGAAAGCCATCTGAAGTTAATTATTTACAGAATTTAAGTATCATTGGATTAAGGATGTTAAACAGATACCCACGTAAAGCCATTACCACGACAAAACGAAATTTCTCAAACCAAAGCAAATGTTAGTATCCTGAAAACAACTTTATAATAAAAAAATGAAATTTACAAGTATCATTTTATAAAATAGTTTTAATTCTTAAAGAGATAAGTAATTGGCTATATTGAAATGTCTCCAATTTCTAAAATGATATTGTTATGAAAAGCCCCTATGAGTTTTTATACTTGTCTATTTTATGAAAGTCACAAGTTTTCATAGATATTAAAAAGTACTTTATAATAGCAAGGAAAACTGAGTATTTTCAACTTTAATCCCACATTGTTTCTAGTCCATATTGAGGGAGAACATAGAAGCTTATGAAATGCCATGTAAGGACAAGTTTGTGCTTAATCCACCTAATGCTTTGCCTCCTCCTGTAACAACAAAAGTGCCGGGTGGAGACATTGATAGTGACGCTTTCATTACACCAAAGCCAAAGGCATGCCCTGAACTTGGCCTTTATACCCAACTGCATATCTGTCATCCATGGATTTACCTAAGCCTTTGTTGATCCTATTTGTACTTTCAGACAGTACAACCTCTCAGGCAAATAAGTTCCAGATGTGTACTAAATACTACTTCATTTTCTTTCACTTGCAACTACCTCCTTCAATATCATGCTAGTAATAGTGTTTCTGAACTTGGTTTAAAAAATATATATGTATATATATGCATTCACCTTTTCCATAATCCTTATGGCTTTTTCAAGTTTGTTTCTTCATAAAGAGGAAAGTATTTTTTCTAAGTCAGTTCTTATCTATAAACTGCTCCAAAACATTATCATTTTGATTGTCCTTCACTGATGCTTTGTAGACTGTTTTTGTAGTTCCATTACTGCCCTTCCTAGACTCTAGATACCAGCCTGAATTATGATGTTTTTCAAGTGTGTCTACCTATATTACTATACAAGGGTCAGATTCAAGATATGCTGTAATAAAGCAGAAAAATCTAAAATGTTAACATTATTCATGAAAACAAATGTTGCCCCCAAATTGATAATGACCACCACCACTTTGTTTAGTAATTTTAAATGGTTAAGTAACTACTAATAAAATTTAAAAGGCTATGTTTTATCTTTTTTCTCTCTAATCCCTCTGCCTTCCTGATATTCCTTTTCCTCACCAGGGTGTGAATCTATACAAAGTGATGGAAGCTGGTGACTTCATTTGCAAAGCTGTGAATAAAACCACAAACTCTAAAGTAGCACAAGCCTCCTTCCGTGCTTGACTTGAATGGATTTATGACCTACAGTTGAGAAGATCAATTTCAGCTACAATACTCATCTGAAAATCATTAGTGTCAACTTTGCTCTGATATGTGAAGTAACAGACAAGAGTGGGGAAAAAAGAGATCCTTTTCAAAAAGATTATAACTGGATAGATTAAGTCAACAAAAAGCAATATCAGTCATCAGGTAAATTGCAAGCTGAGGATAAATAATAAAACTTGTCATATTTTGAACTTTGAAAAAAGTCTCTTTTGCTCTTGTAGAAATAACTTTTTAATTTAGATGGGAAAATTGAGTTCATATTTCCCCAAGTATCAAATACTGTGTTAATACTTAATCAGGCAGGCTTAACACAGTGTACATACTGTCAGTAGTTTATGAGCTCCTGCATAGTATGCAGAGTGTGTGGCCTCAATATTATGCATTATGCCTCTGGATCTCAACTATTCATTTGCCAAGTCAGTTAAGTTATGGACCAAAAGCCAAATCTCCATCTGACCCTACATAATTATAGCAATAGAACTTTTATATTTCGAGTATGGCTAACATCTGTTAACTATTTCAGTGACTTTATCTGATTCCAAGAGGCTGTGGCCAATGGCAAGATGCCATATCCTGGAAACATATTACGACCTCCCATGTTTGTTACATGCATCCAGTTTACCATACTTTACCTATCATCAGTTATAGTAAAACCCAGCATGGAGTTACTCAGCTATTGAGAAACTGTAGGCTATTATTTTTGTCCTGATGTCTAAATTGCAATGATAAGAATAGGTTGATACATATATCATCATCTACCTTTATAATTTTCAGATCACTTTCAAATTGCCCAAGGAAATATCGTTGTGATCCTAAGAATATTAAGATAATTTTTGGTTAATGAAATACCTATTTTCCTTTGATTCATGGTGCTTTGATTACATCACATGATTTTTTGGTGTATTTTTTAGTGGTTATTTTAAAAGTTGAAGTGGCTGAAATGTTGTCTATTGTCCTAGAACTGATTACCAGAAATTGCAAGATGTAATATATCAAAGACAGAGATGAGGAGCAGTAGGACTATTCAAGATAAACATTTCTGTAACCTATGCAAATTTTATGGGGGTAGTATTATTACACATGGATCTGAAATGTCAGTTCTAGTATTTATATAGACTTCTCTAATAATATCAGGTGATATTATCTTTGAGTAAATTTGAATATAAATTGAAACATAAAAATGAGTGTTGTGAACTTTCTAGGAAATATTCATTAAACCACTGAAATAAAAATAAATTCAAGAAAGTAAGAGAAGTACTTATTATAACTATGTTGCATGGTTCTGGAGCAGGAATACTAAGAGCAATTCTCCGTTTTGGGGTTAATGTTTGGGGGTTGGGGGAAATGCAGGGAGCAGACAAAAATCAAAGCTGGTTATGAATCTTTTTCAGTTACATCTTCCTGTGCATCTCTCTTCATGAAGCACATGACCCTGCACACTGGCAGTAATGGTACACCTCCAATTAGCGTGTACAGCTGGATATGTACACCATATTCTGAGAAGACTGACTTCCTATCTCTTACAAAGCTATGCAGTTCTTAATTTGAGATATTTGGAAAAGCATCTCTTGTTACAAACTGCTTATAGTAACAACTAAGGGGAAAGCATTGCTGTTTTGAAATGGAAACCATGGACTTTGAAAGGCAGAGCAAGTAGTCAGAAACTCTAAGTACAGTCTAGAGCACAGTTACATATCTTCCATGTCAGTGTACTGTGTCACTTCCATGAATACCTTGATGCTACTGAATCACATTTAGTATGAGAAAGCTTGCTGTAGGTATTTGGTATCCTTTCTCCACACAAACCACCTAAATCTCTGACAGTTTAAAGAAAGTTTCTTTTCTGGTTTTCTTTTCTCCACCTTATTTATTTTTTGGCCTCTTCCTTCTCTTCTTTATGTTTGACTGCAGACACAAATGTACAGTTGCCTCCACCCTTACAACTCAACATGTGGTCCAAGACCAGCAGGATCATCCCCTGGGACCTTTTGAGAAACAGAATCTGGGACTTCACTCCATATCCATTGCATCACAGTTTGCATTTTAAACAAGATCCTCATATGACTCATATGCAAATTAACTTTGAGAAGCACTTGCCTATTTGATACCTCCTCTTGGGTGTCCAACAGGCATCTCAAGCTTCATATATATTCAAAATTTTTGTACCATTTTTCACTTTGTGCTCTGTAGTCCACCCCATTGTCTTCTGTTTTTGCAACAAGACACATCAGATCCATCTCAGGTCCTTCCTTTACCTTAGTTTTTTTCTCTGCCTGTAAATCTGTTTTCCTGGCTTTTTCCCTGGGTACGACTGGCTCCCCCTTGTCATTGAGGTCTCAGCATAAATTTTACCTCCTTAATGAATCTTCCTGGACAACTCAGTTTAAAGTAAGTCCTGTTACACTCTCTCACATCAACTCATTTAATTATTAATTATGGAATTTTTACCTTATTATTTCTTTATTCTTTCTTTTTTCAACAGAATATGTACTCCATGAGAGTGAGGGTTTTGCTATCTTCTTGACTCTTAGTTCCACACTGCCTAGAACATAGTGCTAGGGTCTGGCACTAAATACCAATAAATGTTAGTTGGAGTCAAGAATAGAAATGGGTTTAATTTAAACATTTGGGAATTGAAGGAAGGAAACTATTCTGCATGAACTCTACACATATATTTCCTGAACTCTTAATAGATTTTTAGGATTTTTCCAGTTTATATGTTGAATGATTGAATTAAGGAATGAATGCATATATATACCAAAGAGGATGTTAAGAAATGTTGGGTAAACCAAAATTGTAAGGGAAATACATATATTTTTAAGCAGAATAAAGTAAAAGTGAAACTGCTGGAATTGATAACAAATTCACAATATCAATAACAGAAATCTTCCTGAGGTAAAGAGGCAACAGCTATAATAAGCAACTAATCAGCTTTGCTATGGACATTAAGAAGTGCATGCCATTGCTTTGTGTCTTACACATATGCACACAGGCACACACATATGCATACATAATACACCATTCCAGATATGGCCAGAACAATTTAGATTTTTCATCAAACTTCTGTAACCTATCTCTTCTCTATCAAAGAAACAAGAACTGCATTGCCTATTTAAAAGTCCACTGTAACACGTCATCGAAGAAAAGCAAGCCTGTCGTATCAGCCGTCATCTATATTATTAAGAGATAAAAATTTTGTAATGACTTGATATCAAGACCTTATTACTTCAGTATTCCTTAAATTCCTTTAGTAATTTATAGGTATTTCAGAGTCAAGTCTTAGCAGAGACATACTCTTAATTTTCTGTCGCTGATACATAAACAAACTTATTCTCTGTGATCTCAATTCATGTTGTAGATTAGATTAATCAGTGGATAACGGGAGAGGAGTTTAGCAATATTGATGCCTGAACTTCACCCTTGGATATTTTGATTTCATTGGTCTGGAGTAGTACACTTCAAGCATCAGCATTTTTAAAAAAAATGTATACAACAATTCTCATGTGCAAGTTTAGTTGAAAATCTCCAATTTAGAACAATGGTTTTGAAAGTGTGATCCCAGGAGCAGCAGCAGAAGCAGCAGCAGCATGATCTGCTTTTCTCAGGAGCTTCATCCAGAGAAAACGGCATCATCTCAGAGTCAGCTGTATAAAATCCAGATTGTGAATCTATGTATACTATAGAGATAAAGGACAGTAAGAGGATACCAGCTATATTAGCCCATCCTTGCCTTGCTATACCTAAGAGTAGGTAATTTATAAGAAAAGAGTTTGAACCTCATGGTTCTGCAGGCTGTATAGGAAGCATAGCGCCACCATCTGCTTCTGGGAAGGCCTCAGGAGGTTTTTACTCATGGTGGAAGGTGAAGTGGGAGCCAGCACTTTACATGGCAAAAACAAGAGCAAGAGAGAGAGTAGGGAGGAGGTACCACACTTTATAACAACTATCACCAGGACAGTACCAAGAGGATGTTAAACCATTCTTTAGAAATCCACCCTCGTGATACAGTCACTTTCTACCAGGGTTCATCTCCAACACTGAGGGTTACAGTTCAACATGAGATTTAGAGGGAATACATATCCAAACTACATAACCAACACATTAGAATTCAAATTAGGATTCACTAGAGATGCAAATTTTCAAACTCCAGCACAGATGTACTAAATCAGAAGCTCTGGGTTGAGGCCTAATAATCTGTGTTTTTACAGATCCTGCAGGGGATTCTGAGGAGCCCTAAAGTTTGAGAATCACTGACCTTCTAAGGCAGTGATTTACCACACTTGTAATTTGTAGAGGAAAAAATGGATACTATTTAGCTTATTGTATGCCCTATATCCACACAACAAAGCATCATTTTGAACTAGCACTCATATAATCCAAACAGGCACACATTTCCAGCCTACATTTCCAATGTGAACAGTGCTTATGAGAGGAGTGAAGTATACAAAACAGATGCCGATTTCCTCTGCTACATTCCTTCCCTTAACTGTTTCCCAGCTTCGTAAGTTGAAAGAGTCATATGAATAGCCTCATCATTAGGATTTTCTCCAGGAGGCTTGAGTTTGAGAAAAATTCCACCAGGGTTCTATTGATTTTTCTTTGACACCATCTGATCTTAGGCTCTGGAAGCACACAATCTAGTTTTAGTCTTGGCTGTATTACTCAATGGCTATGCAAACTTATTCAATTTACCTAAGGTCTTTAAACCCAATTTTAAACCTCACTTCCTTCACCTGTAAAACTCAGATAATAGCCTTTATTTATACAGCTATTGGAGAGATTTCACGAAGTAATGCTCATAAGTGTTTGGCAAAGTGCCTAGTACTTAGAAAGTAATCAATAAATGTTAACAATCATAATTTTTAATATCATTTTCTATAGCACTGCCCTGGAGTGGAACTTCCCCTTCTTTGTGAGTTAACAATTAGAGAGGCTCTCTTTTTATATCCTGTTCCATGTAAAGTGTGTGTTGTCTTAAAGGGCCTGCAATAATTCTCAAGGGCAGCTCGTCATCAAACTCCAGGACCACATAGTCTTAAATTGGCACCAGAGTCCCATGCTTTCCTTATTATGCTGTACCACTGAGGTATGCATGCTGAGCTAATTCTTTTCTGCATTTCATATGGCAGTAGTCTGCTACAGGAACTTGTTTTGAGACTTTTGCTGAGTATACTTATCTAAGAAATATAGTAGGTTGAACTCTATATCCTGCATCATCTAAAGTCAAAAATTTCATGAACGTTAGGAATTTGTTTCAGTCTTTTGGCAGTTGGACAGGTGAGCAGATAGATTTTGACATCTGTTTTCATATGAGTTGTATTTATTTGGTGGACCACCTAGAAAGCTTCCGCTTTCTTCTTGTTCTTCCTGGTTCCATTATAAAGCAGAACCATGTGCTTAGTTGAGTACTTTGCTTCCATGAGGGTCACCTTTCCTTTGACTTGAGCCATAGTATCAAACTTCTATGGCTTATGAAAGGGATTATGCCCCTCTACGAATTAAGAGGAACTAAATCAAAACTTCTGATGATCATTCCATCTAAACTTTCCTTCTCCAGCCGGTTATTTAAGACCCCTGTCACTAGTGAGGCAGAGCAAAATATCATAGGTAGCCAGCCAGACCATTATCCTGAATTACATGAATCCTGAAAAGGTGTCTTCAGTAGGAAGGTTTTCACAATGACCTCTATCTGTACACTAATGCCAATATATTGGATTGCTGGGCAGACATTCCAGCAGCATTCAGAGAGGTCCACAGAATTACAAGGAATCACTGCCTGCTTTTTGCAGGGCTTCATTCACATAAAATTTAATTATCTGGTAGTCAGCTCACAAAATTTGTACTTTAAATGTGTGTATACTCCAGAGGTGAAGGGAAACTGTAGAGTGCCAATATCTGTCTCCTTCTTATAACAGCCTGTATGCTCAGTACCTATCACATTAGTATAAAGGAAAACATATCTATGGATCTTCCTTTAATCAAAGAGTATGTCATTGTTTTTCTCAACTGTAAACATCTTCCAAGAATTTGAGGACCAAAGTAGTTCAGGCTAGAATTATGGGCATGAGGAAGAAGTGAGAAACATGTGATGACAAATACTAAGAGCGTAAGTGGGGATAGAAGTGTTTCTGTAAGGGATTTGTACATATGTATAGAAGATATGTCCATCCAGACATTAAAAGCCCGTTAGTATTCTTCTACCTCCAGTCTCACTCTGTCACCCAGGCTGGTGTGAAGTGGCTCACTGCAACCTCCACTTCCTGGGTTCAAGCGATTCTCATGCCTTGGCCACCACAGTAGCTGGGATTACAGGCATGCACCATCACACTTGAATAATTTTTGTATTTTTAGTAGAGATGGGGTTTTGCCATGTTGACCAGGCTGGACTCAAACTCCTGACCTCAAGTGATCCTCTCGCATCAGCTTCCCAAAGTGCTGTGATTACATGCATGAGCAACCTCACCCAGCTGGAAATTTTCTTTTACTAACCATTAACTGACTAGAGGCTGTTCCCTGAAACTTCTGGATTTCTACAACAGTGCACCATTTTTATTGGGTATTTAATGTTTGCAGTCATGGTTGTCCTTCAAAGTTGTCATTTTGGGAAGCTATGCATTCATGTTAATGACATTATCTTTTAGAATTGGAATTACATCGAGTCTCTTCCATAAAAGAAACTAAATGTCACTACTATAGAGTCATTTTGTTTTTATATTGTGCTAATATTGTTAAGACAGTATTAACCATATTTGTCTTGTTAATTTAATTAAGATTATATTTATCATTTTATTTGTCTACTTTATTCACCAGATTTTTGTCCAAATGACATTCAGTTATTTTTAAAAATCAAATCCAGGCTGACAAAGAAAAAACAAATTTTTACTTTCCAGTTAATTCGAAAGAATGTGTCAAATGTTTCTAAGACAATTTCAGTGAGCAGTAAATGAACATATTTGCTTTACTGGCAGAATGTTTGAATAGTTGTCTAGAGTTGCAAGGCAATGATTTTGAAAAGGTATCATTCACTTCTATATTAGTTTAAAAATCATATTTTACTTTTAGATTTCTTATAAACCATATATAATACCATGTTCTTTATCTAAATAAAGATGAACTATTAAAAATGTGATTCCCAGGAAAGTGAAGCTTCCACTTTATATCTCAACTATTTAAAGAATAAACATTTCTGTAGGAAGTATCATTGTGGTTGGACTTATCTCGTTTAAATCAAATATAACTTATTTTCCCCCAGTTTATAAGCTCCTTGTGGTACACAAGGCCAATCCTAACGTAGATTCTATATACCATCTAGCATAATTTCCTGGTATCGACTTCTACCCTCCCTTTCATCACCTCTGTTCAAACCCCCTCAAAACAAATCAGTTTTGAGTACCTTTCTTTCTTTATGTTCATTTCTTGGGCTTCACTAGTCCTCTCCCTGAGGTATCTTGTACTCACCTAGCACTTTCCCTTGGCAATTTGTTCAAATTTGATCACTCTTTTGTGTGATTATTTACTATATGTTAGCCTTGCTCACTTGACTATGAGCTTCTAAGATGCAGAGACCATATATGTACCTGTATATCCCCAGTATCCCTCATGATGTCTAACACATTAGAGCATCTCATAAGTAACTGACATGACTTTGCTAGCTTGAGAAATTGGGAATGTTATTATAGGTTTTATTAACAATTTTAGTTGCTCTTCAGATGTGTATGGTAAAATATAAGCCCTGTTCTGAATAACCCAAATTATTTTGTTTTGAAAAGCTGTGCCTTCATTTTCCTAATTTCAGAGTGTACTTCCTCTTAAGGGAGCTCTTGAAATTTTCCATTTTAATTACTATTTTAAATACCTGAAGATGGGGAGTACTAGCAAAGCATAGGTAGCCAAGATATAGCTGATGTTTGAACAACTCTTGCTAGACTACTCTGACATACAAGATAATAAATTGTGAACGAACTTGTAAGTTCTCCTGAAAAATAATTTAAATAGCACAAATACAAATTAGAGTTGCCTATAAGATTCAGAATTTTATTAATTTAACAAATGTTTCTCATGCATATGTATCAAATAAACATTTTTCTAAGTTCTCATATTTCAATGGTAAACAAGGCAGACACAATGCCTGTCTTGATGGATATTATACTCTAGTGCTGAGAAGGTAACTCAGTGCAAGTTTTATGTGCACTCTGTAAGTTGATAGATTTAGATGCACAGGTCAAATGAATAGATGCAACTGGGTAACTCTAAAGTATATCTGATGTACTTGACAGGGTCTTCCAGATAAGACTAAATGGAGCCCAAGATCTAAACCAGCCTATATTATTGGAGATCAATGGTACTTAAGTGGAAAAATACAAAGGAATTTCTAAAAGAATTTAGTTAAGTTTAATTATAGTTCTAGCAAATTATATACTTCTATTTACTTGTCTATTTTTTACGTCAATCTCTATCTTCCTCAAAATTATTTATCTTGGTTTTGACTATTTGTCACCAAATTCTAGCATCTGTAGACAAGCATGTACTATTCGTAGATTTATAATATCAGTTCTCATATCTTTGCCACAACACCAAAGTTAAAGGGCATAATGTGTGTGTGTGTGCGTGCACGACACATGACTTCAGTTATTGTCCTAATGCCCTGTGTAACAAGCGTAGGTAACCACTGACAACTTTCAGGTCTCCTTCTCTTTCTCTGCGCTACATGTGATCAAGAAGATAAGAAAGCCCAGGTACTCCCTCCATTGGTGCTGGTGAGAAGCTCAAACCACCACATGACCACCAGCAGGAAAAGTTCAAACTATGCAGGAATCCTCACCTTGTCTTTATTCCCCAGCCAATAAAGCCCAGGGACACTTGCCCATTCCTTCACTCAAGCTATTTTTAGATCTGCTTTGCTTTCTACCCTGTTCTTTCCAGAAAGTTTAATGCATGAATCATTTACCTCTTCATACCCTCTTGGAATGTGTGTGGCATTATCAGTCTCAACATCTGAGCCAGTTTTGTGGGGAGGTCCATCCTGTCAATGTGAGTGTTTACCACACTCTATAATAAACACCATCTTTCTGCTTCATCATCCTTGTTAGCTTGGGAAGAGGTTATCTTTCATCTTCATACTAATTTCCTAATGGTTCCAAGATAGCTGCCACACAAACTTTACATTTACATTCAAGGCCAGAAGAAGGAACAATAGCAATCTTGCTGTCTATCTCTAAAATTATTGGTTTCCCAGGAACCCTGAGTTTCACTGGTCATAACTGTGTCACATCACAACTAATCACTTAGTTGTTAAAGAGTCTGGGATTTCAAGATTGTATTTGGGTGTATTGCCACACCAAACAAAATCATAATTCTATGTCTTAACATGGGTGAGACTGAATCCTGGTAAAGCATCTATTTAAGTCAACCTTACCAAGTAGGAGCAAGGATGTGCTATGTGCTAGGGATATAACAGTGAATAAACTTATCAATGATTCTTTATGGAATGGTCTAATGGGGGAATCACAAAAATTATGATACAATGACAATTGCACTTGTAATAAGTGCTATGAAGGAGAAGTTCTTCTTTAAGTTCATCTTTCTCTAAGTTCATTTTTCTCCAACTTGGGTGTTGTGACAAAGATCTGAGAACTGATGTTATAAATAAATCTATAAATGGTACATGATTATCCATAGATGCTAGAGTTTGAGGACAAATAGTGAGTCAAACCAAGATAAGTAATCCTGAGGAAGATAGATATTGACACAAATAGCACAATTGCACTTGTAATAAGTGCTATGAAGGAGAAGTTCATCTTTCTCTAAGTTCATCATATTCCCTAGTATATAACCAAACATGTCCATGCAAAGGACATGATTCATGAGATGATATCTGAAAGAGCAAGTTGTTAAATAGTAGAAGAGGAAGGGGAGAAAACATTTCTTGTGAAGGGAACACATGTGGAAGAACTCTCTGGAGGGAGAAAGCATGATGCATTTCTGGAAATTAAAAGTAGGCTAATGTGGTTGAAGCACAGGGGAAAATGCAGGAATCTGGATGTCCAATTAAGAAGCTCATAAATTATAATATGTGAAGAATTCATTTAGCCAACTGCTTGGACATTATGTTTAGAGCTTCAAATTTCTATGATCTTGTGGTGTTTGAGACACAACAATCACTCACCCACTTATGTATTTGTTTAATAAAATAAGTCATAAATTACAAAAGACAAATTACTTAACAGGAATTTTACTATATATGGTATGATATCATTAGTTCAATAAATGTTTCTCAAACAACACTTATATTCTTTAGGGCTGAATAAATATAAAGGAAAGACATTGTTTTCCTTCCTCCAATTGTCTGGCTGCTAAGGAGCATTTGGAATGATGACCATCTTCATGACCATCTTTTTTAATTTTTGAATTACCTTGAGATTCTTGTAGTGGAAGGAAGGGGATGAATTTCTAACTCCTTCCCCATTATTGGTCATACAATTGATACTCTACTGGAGGCGAGGGGTATGGCAAGTATAGCAAAAGGAAAATTACTATATATTTGGATATGTATACTGAGATGTGAATCGGTAGGTAAAGCTGTAAAATATGATCCAGGAAAAAAAATAGGATATAATAACAAACTAGAAATACATAGTAAAGACCATATATAGGCATATCTCATTTAATTATGCTCTCCTTTATTATGCGTTGCAGATTTTTTTATTTTTTAAACAAACTAAAGGCTTGCAGCAACTCTGCATAGAGGTTGAGAAAGTCTATCAGCACCATTTTTTCTGACAGTGTGTACACACTGTTTCTCTGTTACATTTTAGTAACTTTCACAATATCTCAAACTTTTTCACTATTATCATATCTATTATGGTGATCTGCAATCAGTCATCTTTCATGTTACAATTGTAATTGTTTTGGGGAGCTACGAACCATGCCTACATAAGATGGCAAACTTAGTTGTGTGTTTTCTCTTTCTCCTTGGGTCTATTTCCAAAGACAAAACAATATTAAAATTAAGCTGATTAATAACACTGTAATGGCCTATATATGTTCAAGTGAAAGGAAGAGTCACATATTTCTCTTTAAATCAAAAGATAGAAATGATTATGCTTAGTAAGGTAGGCATGTTCAAAGCCCAGATAGGCTGAAAGCTAGGCCCCTTGTGCCAGTTAGAAAAGTTGTGAATGCCAAGAAAAAGTTCTTAAACGAAATGTAAAAGTGCTACTCCAGTGAACACACAGCTAATAAGAAAGTGAAACAGCTTTATTGCTGATACAGAGAAAGTTTGAGTGGCCTGAACAGATGATCAAACCAGCTACAACATCCTCTTAGTCAAAGCCTAATCCAGAGCAAGGCCCGGATTTTCCTTAATACAATGAAGGCCGAGAAAGGTGAGGAAGTTACAGAAGAAAAGCTTGAAGCTAGCAGAGGCTGGTTAATGAGGTTTAGGGAAAAAAGCCATCTTAGTAACATAGAAGTGCAAGGCTAAGCAGCAAGTGCTGATGGAGAAGCTGCAGCAAGTTGTTCAGAAGATCTACCTAAGATCATTGATGAAGGCAGCTACACTAAACAGATTTTCAGTGTAGACAAAACAGCCTTCCACTAAAAGAAGATACATCTAGGACTTTCATAGATTGGAGAAGTAAATGCCTAGCTTCAAAGCTGCAAGGGACAGACTGGCTGGTTAGGGGTGAATGCAGCTGGTGACTTAAGCTGAAGCCAGTGCTCACTGACCATTCAAAAAATCCTAGGGCCTTTAAGAATTACACTAAATCTACTCTGTCTGTGCTCTGTAAATTCAACAACAAAGCCTAAATGACAGAACAGCTATTTATAGCATAGTTTACAAATATTTTAAACACACTGTTAAGACATACTGGTCAGGAGAAAAATAAATTCAAAATGTTACTGCTCATTGACAATGTACCTAATCACCCAAGGGCTCTGATGGAGATGTATAAGGAAATTAATGTTGTTTTCACGCCTGCTAACAAAATACCCATTCTTCAGCCCATGGATCAAGAAGTAATTTTGATGTTCAAGTCTTATTAATTAAGAAATATATTTTGTTAGACTATAGCTTCCATAGCTAGTTATTTCCCTGATGGGTCTGGGCAACAAAAATTGAAAATCTCCTGAAAAGGATTATCTCTTCTAGATGTGATTAAGAACATTTGTGACTCATGAAATGAAACAAAAGTAACAATATTAACCGGGAGTTTGGAAGAGGTTGATTCCAGCTCTCATGGATGGCTGAGGAGTTCAAGACTTCAATGGAGAAAGTAACTGCAGACGTGGTGGAAATAGCAAGAGAACTAGAATTAGAATTGGAGACAGAAGATGTGACCAAATTACTCTAATCTCATGATCAAACTTGAGCTGATGAGAAGTTGCTTCTTATGGATGATCAAAGAAAATGGTTTGTTGAGACTGAATCTGATGAAGATATTTGAATATTGTTGAAATAACAAAGTATTTAGAATATTAGTTTATAAATCAGGGGCAAGGTTTGAGAGGATTTTTTTTTTTTTTTTTTTTTTTGAGATGGAGTTTTGCTCTTGTTGCCCAGGCTGGAGTGCAATGGTGGAATCTCAACTCACTGCAACCTCCACCTCCCAGGTTCAAGTGATTCTTCTGCCTCAGCCTCCGAATAGCTGGCATTACTGGTGCCCACCACCACATTCAGCATTTTTTGTATTTTTAGTAGATATGGGGTTTCACCACGTTGGCCAGGGTGGTCTTGAACTCCTGAACTCAGGTGATCCACTCGCCTAAGTCTCCCAAAGTGCTGGGATTACAGGCATGAGCCACCACATCTGGCCAATTAACTCCAATTTTGAAAGAAGTTCTATTGTGGGTAAAATGCTATCAAACAGCATAGTATGCTATAGAAAAATCTTTTATGAAAGAAGAATTCTTTTCATGAAAGGAAGATCAATGTGGCACACTTTGTTGTCTTATTTTAAGAATTTGCCACAGCCACTTCAACTTTCAGTAATCACTACCTTGATCAGTTAGCAGCCATCAACATCAAGCTAAGACTCTGCACCAACAATAAGATTATAACTGCATGAATGGTCAGATGAGCATTAGCAACTTTTAGCAATAAAATATTGTAATTAAGTTATATACATTGTTGATTTGGAAATAATGCTATTGCACACTTAATAGACTATGGTATAGAAATGTAACTTTTTAGCACTGGAAAACCAAAAATCCATGCGACTTTATTGTGTTATTTGTATTATTGTAGTGGTCTGGAACCAAATCCCTAATATCTCTGAGGTACGCCTGTATTAAATAATTAATATGACTTTGTGTAACATATTAGTATATCCTGCTTTGCACTGAATGATATACTGAATATGGAGGAATCTGAAAGACTGTGCTTAGAAAAGAATAAAGAAAAATAAAGATAAATCACTCTCAATCAGATTTTACTTGACTCTGTAGAATGTTTAGCAGGCTTAGCATTATTCAGAGTTCAACAAAGGAAATAGTTTGTGCGTGGTTGGATCATTGTTGTAAGAAAGTACATTCATATATTTGAGAATAGAACTTCCATAAGCTCTGGTCTACATAGACTTAAGTTAAAATTGTATGTCTTATTTTTAGGAGCATCATTTAGAAAAATAAATTATGTTTTTAAGTTTCTCTCAAAGCACCTAAAACAGAACCCATAAACTTCTGTGTGCAATTATTTATTTGATGTTGTTTGTCAGTATGTAGGCCTTTTTCAAGAATATTGGGCATTAATCTGGACAACCACCTGTATTAGAGGTTTCCAAATCTAGTTATATAGAATCATGACAATGTGAAACAATGGCAAGTACCTAGGATGGAATAAGAATTTTATTGATTCAAGGTGCTTTAGCCCAGCTGTCAAATACAGCCTAGACTCCTTTGCTACTCTTTACCCTGAATTCATAAAAAATAGCATCCCCATAGGACAATTTTAATTGGAAGCATATTTTACTCCCATGATGCAAGCTCAGGGTCACAACAGGTAACCTGAAAGATTGTTCCACCATATGTTATACCCAGAAAATATATTCCCCAAATACCATGATACACAAGGGGGCAAAAATTACATAAGTCTTAAGATAAACTTCCCATCAAGTCAGTTTACCATAACTGAATGGTTGGGTTTCAAATGAAGGAAAGATACAATTTAGATTCTGGTATACATTAGGAAAATGAAAATTATATTATCCACCTGTTTGAGGGCCTGTAACTTTTACTCTAAGCTGCATAGTATGTATCAGGACATTCAAGGATGAGCTTAATACATGGTCATATATTCTGGAAATCAGAAAATTTTAAGATTTTCTTTATTCAATAATTTAAACAGATACACTATTTGTTTTCAAGATAGACCTTAAAAGATGTCTATTAGTAACATAATCATAGTTCTTATAAGAAAATGTGGAAGAAATTTTAATCAACAAAAGGCATTTTCCTATTGTTTACTTATAAATAAATTTAAAATAATTTCTGAATGTTGACAAATGCTTTATGAATTAATATTATTGAAATTTTATGAGAAAATTTTTTTAAAAAATTTAAGCCTTCAAAAATGACAAGCTTCAAATTATAAGTTTTCAATTCTGATAAATGTGTTTCCAAATCTTTGCTGTATAATTGTTGTGGCATGAATTGTTACATTCAAGACTACCAAATACCTACCTTTTACTATATGGTATAATCATAATATTACAGTCAAGAAGATGATTTGCATATTGATTTTCTTTCCAATTCAGGATACCAAGTAAAGAGAGTTTAAACAGAATGTGCTGCCAAAATGCTTCATTGCTGCCATAGATTAATAATGATTTGCAAAGTTATTTGTGTAATTACGTGTTTAAGTCACCTCCATTTGGCTTTCAGCTCTATAAAGGTCAGACTTTTGTCACATCCGAGTCCAGCACAAGAACTGACACATAACAGTGTCCCAAAATTTGTTTAATTATCCACTCTGTGGTGCCATAAGAAATCACTCTGAAGAATAACAGTGGGAAACTAAGGACCACAGTGTATGGGAAAAGGAAAGGCACTTAGCAAACTATACAGCTGCCTATTCAATAATTGTAAAATGAGTTAAGTCTTTGATTGGCTAATTAGGATGCCAGTGACTTAATCTAATGACTACAGTTCTGTTTTCATGTGTGAAAGGACGGCATCTTTAAAAAGACAAAGGCAATCAATATGTTTAATCTTAATTCTCCCTTTGGTACTTTCTTATATATATAATTTAATGTACATAATTTTTCTGTTTCAAAAATCTGGATTTGACCTCTCTGAGCCATCCCAGTTGACTCCTTATTTTATTGGTCTTCTGAACACCAACTGATAGGTGCTCCCAGGTTGCAGATTAATTAGCTGCCACTGAGTGATTATTAGCTCATTAGCAGCTACTTTGACCCATTGGCAATTGATTCCTCAAGCAGGGTTAGGGGAAAACTCACTGCCATCAAACTGGATTTTCTTAACACTGGAATGGTAAAGTGGATCATTCAGCTTCTTATTGGGTTTTTATATTTAAAAATGCATTCCCCTTCTTATCCCAGGAGAGGTACCATATGCAGGAATAAAGACTGGGTTTAGAACAGAAAAATCCAGTACCAATCTCAATTCTGTTTCTTACCAACTGTATAACTTTGAGTAAATGTCTTGGTTTCTCTAAACTCATTATTGTTTACGTATAAAATGAAGAAAAACCTAGTACATACCCAACAAAAGTCTGATGAGTATTAAATATATAAATATTGCATGAATGATGCATTGAATAATTACTTAAGTAAATGCAATCTATTTTGTTTGACTGTGTTGTTATCCCCTGGTGTCCCTTGGCTTCTCTGGGGGAAGAGTACAGTTCCTTGCCTTGCTGATTTAGACAGCCATATGAAATGCTTTGGTCAAAGTGCAATCAGGGAAGACGTGTTACTCCTAGACAGAATTTTTAAAATGAAACATGTGCTTTGTCATAATCTTTAATTTCCTTCTAGTAGTATCCCAGAGAAAAGTTGTTTTGTCAGCCTTGGCCTCCCAATGAAGGCAATAGAGCAGTCTGAGCTGACCTGTAATGGGCTTGTAGTGTTAGCAAGAAATAAACCTTTGTTACCGCAATCCACTGATATTCCATTGTTGCTTGTTACTGTAGAATAACCCAACATATCCTACTCTATACACTTAACACTAGTAGCAGTATTATTATAAGTAATGGTGACAATGAAGGCAAATATAAACAGATATTGAGAAATAAAAATAAAAATCTGTACAATCAAGAATACTTTCTAAAAATTAGATGCAATTGGAACTCTAAGGTTTCTAGCAGCTATGTAATAAAAAAGAACATATCTAGATACTGGATTCAGTGTCTGTGATATACAAAGAAATCATTTACTAAAGGGAATCCAACTACTTGTAGTTCAGAAATCTTAGCTTCTTATGGATCTTAACAAAAAGGATTATATTTGACCAGCCAATAGAATCAAATGTGGGGAAATGTTTGATTTGGGGTCTTCTCTGATTGATCTGTAGCGATGGTAATAACAATGACTTGAAAGATGATAATGAGGCAGCTAGCCTACGAGGTCTATAAAAGTGTTGTCTTACAGGTGGTTTTATATTTGAGGGTCTCTCTACCATAACACTCTTGTCTTCTATCTGCAATAGAGTGAAGATAATACGGAAGAGGAAAAGAGGTACAATTTTTAATACCCTGTAGCACCCTGTTCTTTTTTCCTGTCTTCTCACTTCTTCTCATTTCATTTCTTTCACTTGAACTAGCTTTTAATTGAGCCATTGTGTGTAGGTTATAGGAAATAATGGGTAATAAGATTACTTAAAATTTTTCCTTAAATTATGATGCTCTACAACTCTAAAATCAGTGAAGCAACAGTATTCATTACCCCAGGATAGGCTGCATATTGTCTTAGAACGAAGAAGTCGTTGTTCAGTTTCAGCTTAAAAGCTAGTCTTTTCAACAACATTAAAAAACAACAGCATTGAGAGCCACACTGTGTTGAGAGCAAGTTAGCAGTGTTTCTATATTTTTAAAATTTCCTTGTACATATCATGATCCTACTCTGGCAGACTTGAGTTGTAAAACCATACTAAAATTATAGTGTGAAAACCATGGAGGATATGTTGCAGGAAAACACTGCAGTAGATAGGAACTTTCAACATGGGAGAAATTGAGGGTAGGCCTGTCCCAAACCCTTCCAAGATTACTTCCCCCTCCCCCATCACCATCCCATCCCACCCATTGTTGATCCCACCATGGGCTTGGGGTCAGGGTAGAAATGAAGAACAATACTCAAACCTATCTAAGTTTTGGGGAAATTCTAGTATAAGAGGGCTTTACTTCTTGCCTCTTAGCAAAGCTGTGCATTGATATTGAATATATTGCCAAATCAACATGGCACTGAGACTGCAGCAGGAAAGAAGCCATAGCTGAGAGAGGGGTTTGAAATTACCTTCAACCATATATATCAGTGTGCAGAGAAAGTAGCTATTTTACTCTCCAGAGGAATGCAGGAGAGTCGTGATCCTCTCCCGAGAGCCAGAAGAGTCATAGAACAAGGAGTCATTGTATACAGAAACCAAAAATCTGGGAGCCATGAGAAGAAACCCTGGTACACAAATTATCAGGATGAACCAGCCCCTCTTCAGCTGGCTTTGCTGCAGTATGACAAGAGAGCAGAAAAGACAGTCACCCCACAGCAGAGAGCACCAAAGATCCAGAAGGTAGCATGCACACCTCAGCATTCTCTCCATTCACAAAGATAACCTCTCGGGGAGGGAGAAGAGTAAAAGAGATGAGAGGTCTCCAATTGAGAATTCAAAGTTAAAACAGTTGATTAATTATTCTACAGGGATTTAGTTAATATGCATAAACATTCGGGTTACCTTTCTTGGTAATTTTAAGATATGTTTCTTATCAGGAGCAACAGTCTTCTGAGATCAGATTATGAATAAATATACAGAAAAATATTTACTATCTTTGGGTACATCATGTAATATATTATAAAGTTATAGTGTAATGTTTTGATTCTTATTTTGTACGTTTCTTTGATTACACTGTCTCAGATGTTCCTGTGTTCGGCAAGTTATTGAATTATTAGAGGTACCACTGTAGTAAGTATAGCGTTAACATAAAAAAATCCCCAAGGAACATACTGCAAAGCAGAAGATGAGAATTTGGCATTATAAAATGATGACCTTACAGAAAGAAAGATCCATTTGTAAAATTTGCTTCTTTTCCTAAAATATTTACTTAACAATTTTTTATTCTTTGTATACTTTCACCTCCAAGTCACTCAAGGAAGATGGAAAACTAAAGTTGAAACCAGTAGCAAAAGCCAACTTCTCCAAGTGCTGCCTGTCCAAATGGGCATTACATCAAATAACTCATATTAATGGTGGTATTCCTATACTTTAATGCTTAGTCCCCTAATGATTATGATAATCTATAATCAAAATCGGGTTACAGTTAGCAATTTTATGAATGTTTATACACAAATATGTAAATTAGTTTTAATAATTCTGTTTCTTATTCTTTCCTGCTGAATGATTCAAATACCCAAACATAGAATCGAATCCATTTTGGATGTGACTGAATAGCAAAGTTAATTCTTAGCAAAACTTACTGTTATATACTTATGAATTTAATCCATGTTCACCCAATTTAGCAGTTGCAAATTTATAATAATTTCTAAATATTGTTTCTTGTTTGTTCAAAACCCATGCATTTCTCCAACAGGAACTGCACCAGGTATTGCTGATATACCGGTGAGCAAAGCTGAATAGGTCTCTGGCCTCATGTAGCTTGAGGATGTAGAGGGGGAAAGAGCTTAATCAAGTGACCACACAAACATATGATCACATATGTAATAATTGTTTTAAATAAGAGGTACATGGTGCTAGAAGAGGGGCTACTAAACTAGTCACAGAGGCCAGTGACAATTTCTCCAAGGAAGTGACCATCTAAATTCTGAGTGATACATAGGAATTAACTTGTGGAAGAGAGAAATAAGGATTCCAAATGGATGGTAAAGCTAATATGAGGGTTCACTGGTAAAAGAATCCTATTTGTTCTAATGAATGAAAACAAGTGCTTTATGGCTGGAACCCAGTGAGTCAGTGGTAGCCTCATGGGAGAGGAGTCTGGGGGAGACAGACAGGGATAATCACATAGAAACTGCTTGAAGAACACTAATAATAGTGAGAATTTATAGAGCTCTTGCTCCACACCAACACTGTTCTATGCATTTTGTATGTACCAATTTAATCTTCACAACTTTATGAAAGAGGTACTATATTATATTTCTTCACTATACATAAGCAACAAAGGCACAGTTTAACTTGCCCCAAATCACCCAGCTGATCATTATGAAATAATTAACTTCAACCCCAGGAAGTCTTGGTCTGAGGACTGTGCTTTCAATCACTAAGTTATGCTAATTGTAGCTTTAGAGCTATGGTAAGTAATTTACTCAGCAACCTGAAACCACTGACTAGCCACTGAAACATTTTAAATAATACGTGGACAGGTGAGAATCAAATTGTCAGCTGGGTGCAGTGGCTGATGCCTGTAATTCCAGCACTTTGGAAGGCCAAGGTGGGCGGATAGCCTGAGATCAGGGGTTTGAGACCAGTCTGGCCAACATGGTGAAACCCCGTCTCTACTAAAAATAGAGAGAGAGAAAAAAAATAACCAGAAGTGGTGGCATGCACCTATAATCCCAGCTACTCAGGAGGCTGAGGCAGGTGAATTGCTTGAACCCAGGAGGTGGAAGTTGCAGTGAGCCGAGGTCCTGCCATTGCACTCCAGCCTGGGCAACAAGAATGAAACTCCGTCTCAAAAAAAAAAAACAGTTGTCAGATTGGAGGGACAAGCGTGCAAATGGGCACAAAAGTTAGGGAGCTATTATATTACTCTAAATAAGAAATGATGAAAATGGAGGCAGAGCAAGATGGCCGAACAGGAACAGTTCCAGTCTCCAGCTCCCGGAGCAAGCGACACAGAAGACAGGTGATTTCTGCATTTTCAACTGAGGTACTGGGGTCATCTCACTAGGGAGTGCCGGATAATCTGTGCTGGTCAGCTGCTGCAGCCCGACCAGCGAGAGCTGAAGCAGGGCGAGGCATCGCCTCACCTGTGAAGTGCAAGGGGGAAGGGAATCCCTCTTCCTAGCCAGGGGAACTGAGACACACAACACCTGGAAAATCGGGTAACTCTCACCCCAATACTGTGCTTTACCAAGGATCTTAGCAAATGGGCACACCAGGAGATTATATCCCACACCTGGCTGGGAGGGTCCCATGCCCACGGAGCCTCCCTCACTGCTAGCACAGCAGTCTGCAATCTAACAGCAAGGCAGCAGCGAGGCTGGGGGAGGGGTGCCAGCCTTTGCTGAGGCTTAAGTAGGTAAACAAAGCCTCTGAGAAGCTCGAACTGGGTGGAGCTCATAGCAGCTCAAGGAGGCCATAGCAGCTCAAGGAGGCCTGCCTGTCTCTCTAGATTCTACCTCTGGGGACAGGGCACAGCTAAACAACAACAACAAAAAGCAGCAGAAACCTCTGCAGACGCAAACGACTCTGTCTGACAGCTTTGAAGAGAGCAGTGGATCTCCCAGCACTGAGGTTGAGATCTGAGAAGGGACAGACTGCCTGCTCAAGTGGGTCCCTGACCCCTGAGTAGCCTAACTGGGAGACATCCCCCA
>NW_012118599.1:1621059-1622306 GCF_000951035.1 Colobus angolensis palliatus
GAGTGGACCTCAAGCAATCTCCAACAGACCTACAGCGGAGGGTCCTGACTGTTAGAAGGAAAACTAATAGGAAGGACACAGACACCAAAACCCCATCAGTACGTCACCATCATCAAAGACCAGAGGCAGATAAAACCACAAAGATGAGGAAAAAGCAGGGCAGAAAATCTGGAAATTAAAAAAATAAGAGCGCATCTCCCCCTGCAAAGGAACACAGCTCATTGCCAGCAATGGATCAAAGCTGGATGGAGAATGACTTTGACGAGATGAAAGAAGAAGGCTTCAGTCCAAACTTCTCAGAGCTAAAGGACGAATTACGTACCCAGCGCAAAGAAACTAAAAATCTTGAAAAAAGAGTGGAAGAATTGACAGCTAGACTAATTAATGCAGAGAAGGTCATAAACGACATGACAGAGATGAAAACCATGACACGAGAAATACGTGACAAATGCACAAGCTTCAGTAACCGACTCGATCAACTGGAAGAAAGAGTATCAGCGATTGAGGATCAAATGAATGAAAGGAAGCCAGAAGAGAAATCTAAAGAAAAAGGAAGAAAAAGAAATTAACAAAGCCTGCAAGAAATATGGGATTATGTAAAAAGACCAAATCTACATCTGATTGGGGTGCCTGAAAGTGGAACCAAGTTGGAAAACACTCTTCAGGATATCAACCAGGAGAAATTCCCTAACCTAGTAGGGCAGGCCAACATTCAAATTGAGGAAATACACAGAATGCCACAAAGATACTCCTCGAGAAGAGCAAATCCAAGACACATAATTGCCAGATTCACCAAAGTTGAAATGAAGGAAAAAATCTTAAGAGCAGCCAGAGAGAAAGGTCGGGTTACTCACAAAGGGAAGCCCATCAGACTAACAGCAGATCTCTCGGCAGAAACTCTACAAGCCAGAAGAGAGTGGGGACCAATATTCAACATTCTTAAAGAATTTTCAACCCAGAATTTCATATCCAGCCAAACTAAGTTTCATAAGTGAAGGAGAAATAAAATCCTTTACAGACAAGCAAATGCTTAGAGATTTTGTTACCACAAGGCCTGCCCTACAAGAGATGCTGAAGGAAGCACTAAACGTGGAAAGGAACAACCGGTACCAGCCATTGCAAAATCATGCCAAAATGTAAAGACCATTGAGGCTAGGAAGAAATTGCATCAACTAACGAGCAAAATAACCAGTTAATATCATAATGGCAGTATCAAGTTCACACATAACAATATTAACCTTAAATGT
>NW_012118599.1:1623990-1628689 GCF_000951035.1 Colobus angolensis palliatus
GTTCTCACTCATAGGTGGGAACTGAACAATGAGATCACTTGGACTTGGGAAGGGGAACATCACACACTGGGACCTATCATGGGGAGGGGGGAGGGGGGAGGGATTGTATTGGGAGTTATACCTGATGTAAATGAGTTGATGGGTGCTGACGAGTTGATGGGTGCAGCACACCAACATGGCACAAGTATACATATGTAACAACCCTGCACGTTATGCACATGTACCCTAGAACTTAAAGTATAATAATAATAAAAAAAAGAATTCAAAATCTTAAAATAAAAAAAATTATGAAAACATGACCTACGTTCCTATTTTAACTAAAACTTTTTTCATGTAGAAACAAGTACCAATCAGCAGACCCAAAGAAAATGGTTTTCTTCCTGTAGTATCAGGCTTTAGAAATGTTAGTAAACTGTGCCGATTTATACCTAGCTGTCCTTCAGTTGTCTATTTTCAACTGAACAAATCCATTATAGCCAACCATAGGGCATCAGGGAATCAGATAATTGTTCATCCATTTCTATTGTCTTTCAAACAGGATTTTGTATTTGTGTTTGAATATGAGTATCACTTGCAGATTTTCTTTTAGTACTTACTAAGAATAGTACTTCAAACCATGTAATTGTTCAACATCTACAAGGTCACAGTTTGCAGGGGCTTGGGACACTGCTTGTTTCTCCTTCTCCCTTGACAACTTCCTTTCTCCTCCCCATGAGGAAAGAAGAATTCATGTCTAATGATCTCTCCAGCGAGGGGCAAGACTGGCCACTCTGAATTCTTCAGACGGCCACAACATTCCAGCTTACGTTACATCAATTATTCCAAGATCCTTTAATCATGGTGATTTCCAGGACAAATCCAAGAGAGCCTCAAATGCTATGGGAAGGCCCAGCTTTCCAGACCAACCACTGTTTTGTGCTTATTTCTTCACTCTTTGTTTCTCAGTAGGATCCTGTCTTCCATTCCTTTTTGCCCTTTCAGATCCTTCCACTGGTTTCAGGAATTCACTCCTGGTTATTGGCAAACTTCCTTAGATCTTTAACCTCTTCATGCTACTTTCTCCTTGCTCTCATTAAATTTCAGTTATACAAGGGAAATAAGTTCAAGAGATTTATTTTAAATATGGTGACTACAGTTAACAATATGTTGAATACTGAAAATAGTTGGGATAAGTGTTCTTGCTACACACACACACACACACACAAAGCACGTGAGGTAAGGCATATGTAAAATAGCTTCATTTAGCCTTTCCATACCATGTATGCATATCAAGACATTATACATCACAAATGTATGCAAATTTACAGAAGAAAAGCAAGAATTAGGGGGTGGAGTGAGTCAAATACTGGACTCATGAATGAGAGGCGATTATAGGAAGCATAGTAAGTGATACGGTTTTGCTGTGTCCCCATCTAAATCTCATCTTGAATTATAGCCCCCATAATTCTCACACGCTGTAGGAGGGACCCAGTGAGAAGTAACTGAATCATGGGAGTGGGTCTTTCTCATGCTGTTCTCGTGAAAGTGAATAAGTCTCACGAGATCTGATGGTTTTATAAAGGGGAGTTCCCCTACACACTCTCTCTTGCCTAACACCATGTAAGATGTGACTTTGCTCCTCATTCCCCTTCCACCATGACTGAACTGTGGAACTGCAAGTCAATTAAACCTCCTTCCTTTATAAATTACCCAGTCTCAGGTATGTCTATTAGCAGAATGAGAACAGACTAATACAGTAAGTGAAGTAGATAATAAGGAAAAAAATAGCTAACCAAGTTTAATGACATTCTCCTCAACGATTTGGGGTATTCTGAAGCAGAAATAAGGAGACACATTTTGGAAGCAGAAAAGGGAGTCAAGAAGAATATAAAACCCACCTCAAGGTCATGACATACATGAGCTGTGGGAGGAAACTGCCAAAAATTAATGGGACTATGGAGTAGAGTGTCCAGGCACCAGCCATATTGCAGTTGGCCCAGTGGTATGGTTCTTAAACGTTAGTCCTCATCAAAATCACCTAGGGGGCTTGTTAAAGACAGCTTTCTGGGTTCCAATTCCAGAGTTTCTAATTTAATTGGCCTGGTGGGGTGAGAATTTGCATTTTTAACAGCTTCCACATGATACTGACCCTGCTGATCTGGAGGCCAGGCTTTGAGTACCGTTGATTTAGTGGCTTTCAACTCTGTCTGCCCATTATAATCACCTGAGAAACTTTTAGAGTCATTGATACCCATTCTTCTTCCTAGAAGTTCTGATTTAATTGATGTGTCATGGTCTGAAGCATTGTCAATTTTTTAATTTGAGGATTGACATCTCTTTATTCCCTTCAACCTCCTGTATCTGGTAACCACCATTTTACTATTTCTAAGTTTGATTTTTTTTTTTTTTCACATTCCACACGTAGGATTGTGCAGAATTTGTCTTTCTGTGCCTGGCTTATATCACGACTCTTATCTTTGGTGGCTTTAATATTTCCATACATACCCTGGCCTCTTAGTTCTTGTCCACTTCATTTATATTTTCTCTTGATGCCCCCTCCAACTCAGGTGACCATTCTAACACTTCTAGTGACTATAACTTCTGAAATTGATTTTACCCCATCCCCCATTTTTTCCAACTTTCTCAGACTGTTAGCAGTGGAAGAGATTTGAGCTACCATGAGTTACCGGCAGTGAATCCACACCAATTCCACAACTTTAGTCCTTGCCTCCTCAGAAGAAACAATTCAACTGAGGGGCATACAGCAGAAAAAGAAACCAAGGCAAGTTTCAGAGCATGAGTGGAAATCTAGAAAGGCTTTAGAACGGGAAAGAAAGGAAAATTCTCTTGAAAGAGACCCAATCAGGCACCTGAAGTTGGAAGAAAGAGAGCAAAAGAAGACAGCAAAAAAGGACCTTTAACCTTGATCTTGGGACTTACAGACTCACCTCTTTCCCATGATTCTTTCCATAGGGTGGGCTTTCTGCATGCCCAGTACTTTCCTTGTCCTTTGGGACTGAGCAGGCGCCTTGTGTTTAGGAAGTTATATGCAGGCCCATCTGAGGCCTTATTCCTGTGGAGCATACCCCTGAAAGAATATACTGCACCATGTTTATCTCTTGATGCGCATGCTCAGGGAGTTTGCTTCGCCTTAGGGCCTGCGTTTAATTAACAGTCTGATGTTAACAGGTGTCAACCATCAGGAAATGGCCTCTCCTCTCCGTGGTGCTGCCAAATTATCATTTTAGAGAGACAGAGATTTTTAGTGGGTGGCAGTAGAGCCCTCTCCTGCTCCGCTCATGCCTAATAACTGCCTGTACCAAATCCAGCATTTTTCTTTCAACAACTCTTGATTTCCAGTGAGACCACTATGCCTTGCTGCCCTAACTATCTTTAACTGTCCATGACCCGTTTACTGTATTCCCATCATCCACCAGAAGGGCTCAACATTAAACCATGCATTTGTAGATAACTTCTGCTGCTGCAGCTTCTTCTCTCCGACGAACTTACTTCAAAAAACTCCAGCTGTGGTAAAATCTAGCATTCTGTATCTAATAGAGAAAAATCACTCAACTGTAATGACATATTTTGTGTTTTTGACCAAAAGTCTCAAAAATGTCAGGTGATTTGAGAAACTGTAATCATTACCTAGTAGAAAATTCATATACCTCTTACTAAAGGCTTCACACATATTAACAAAGTTATTCCTTTCAAACCCTGAAAGGTAAGTGCAACTAATTTCTTTGTTAGGGAGATTAACAGGACATATCCCTGTTAGTTGAGAAGACAGGTTCAGAGAAGTTAGGTAAGTTGACCCAAATCATAAAACAAATGAGTCAGTGAGGATTTGAATGCAGGCAGGCTTAGCAATATTGCTTCTCCTATATCCCTAGTAAATTTATTCCCCAAGATAACCATTTCACATTCTACCTCTTCTCACATCTCTAACATCTTCCTCTCAATTCTGTTGATGACCTCATACTTGACAGAAATTCCACATAAACACCCATTGTAATGCTCCTCTTGAGTGCAAAACTTCTCACAAGTGTTGTAAGTATTCATTGCCTTCATTTCCTCATTCCTCAGTCTCTCTTCAATCTACTGCAACTGGGCCTCTGTCTCCACCACATCTTTAAGATCTGTTTAAGATCTCAATGACTTTGCTTCTACCAAAGCCAAAATTAAATTCTAGACCTTATTTTATTCAGTCTCTTGGCAATATCTGACATTGGTGAACATGCCCTCCATCTTGAAAATCTCTACACTTTTGGCTTGTTTCTGCTAGCTTTCATTTCTCATTAGCCACCCATTTATAGTAGCCTTGCTTTCTCATTTTCTCATCTTTCTCTCCCAGACCACTAAGTGTTGTAATCATCCAAGTTATTTTTTGGTCATTTTCCATCTTTTATCACATGTTTTTGTTAAGTGGTTTCTTCTATTTTCATGATTTTAAATAACATTCATCCACTAATTTGAGGTAGACTTTATTATGGGTCTCTACTTTCACATAAAAACTGCCAATTAAAAATATTTGAACAATTACATCTACTTTAAAATACAGCTGGATACAAACAAAAACAAAAAGATCAAACACATATTTTCCTTTTCAGCTAATCACACTCTAAAAGCCAGGCGCGGTGGCTCACGCCTGTAATCCCAGCACTTTGGGAGGCTGAGGCGGGCAGATCAGGAGGTCAGGAGATAGAGACCATGCTGGCTA
>NW_012118599.1:1628902-1636873 GCF_000951035.1 Colobus angolensis palliatus
ATAAATAAATAAAAAGATAAAATAAAATCTTGTGTATCCTAGGTTTTCCCCATTTCTTGTATCTGTTACATCAGTAAGCATCACTAAGTTTATTCCCATCAAAATGTATTTGTGAAAGATAATTGGGTATTAAATGACTAATCAGAGTTGAGCTAAGCCAGGCACAGTGACCCATGCCTGTAATCCCAGCACCTGAGGTCAGAAGGTCAAGACCAGCCTGACCAACATGGTGAAGCCTCATCTCTACTGAAAATACAAAAATTAGCCCTATGGGGTGGCAGGTGCCTATAATCCCAACTACTCAGGAGTCTGAGGCAGGAGAATTGCTAGAACCCAGCAGGCAGAGGCTGCAGTGAGACGAGATCAAGCCATTGTACTCCAGACTGGGGGACAGAGCAACACTCCATATCAAAAAATAAAAATAAAAAAAGTTGAGCTAGATTTGTTAGCTATTTTCAGAGCATTCTATTTATTGCCTATTGCTAACTTTCTTGAACTTGTTCCCTGTTACGAAAAAAGGAAAACAAGATGAGAGAAAAGGAAGAAGAAAAATATAAAAAGATTAACACTATGATGAAAGAAATTTGCAAAATTTCTATGATAAAGTAAATGAATAATTATGTAGAACAACATTTTGTTTATTACCTAGTTGCATGGTTAAAATAAGAACAAATACAATAAAACAAATTACTTCATATGAAAAATACTTCATTATACAATAAACAATACACCTGTATTTCAATATTGCTGCCAATAAGGACTCCCAGTTCTATTCACCACTACCCTATACCCCATCCACAGTTCCATCAAGTTTCAATGCAATCATGAAAATGTTAGATAAATATTTATCTTCCATTCTATCATTTCATTCTGTCAAACTCCTCAAAACTAATCTCCATGTTCTTTCTCTATTATTGAGATGTTAGGGGCAGTAACACATTCTGTTTTCCTTTCCTACTACATATCTTTAAATTCTAATATTTTATTCCTATCACTTTTTATTTGCAGAGACTAATTTTGGTGCATCCAAGAGAATACGGTATCTGTGAAGACTATGCCTAACAAACAACTATTTTAAGTTTCCACTTTTTAGAAGTTTATTTCCCATTGTTTCCTTTTATATATTGTATCTCACCTTTGGCTTCTAAACACTCCCCTCTTGTTCTTTATGGTACACTGATTTGGCATATCTTTTTTACTACCTGGGAAGCATTTATTCCTTTACCCTTTCTGAGCTACTAAGGCAAAAGTGTCTAACCAATGGGTAAGTAGTCTAAAGAGTACTTTTATGTGGAATGGAATTTTCAGAAAAGAGGAGTGTATTAGTCCATTTTCTTGCTGCTATGAGGATACCTGAGACTGGTAATTTATAAAGAAAAAGAGGTTTAACGGACTCACAGTTCCACATGGCTGGGGAGGCATCACAATCATGGTTGAAGGTGAAGGAGGAGCAAAGGCATGTCTTACATGGCAGCAGGTAAAAGAGTGTGTGCAGGGGAACTCCTCTTTATAAAACCATCAAATCTTGTGAGACTTATTCATTATCATGGGAAAATCCCACCCCCCATCATTTAATTACCTCTGACTAGGTGCCTCCCATGACACATGGGGATTATGGGAGCTACAATTCAAGATGCGATTTGAGTGGGGACACAGCCAAACCACATCAAGGAGAAACCCAGGCAGTGGTGATTCCTTCACTACTCACTGTATTCTGCAACTCAACTGTCAGCTACATTCTCAAGGAATGAATGATCCCCAAGTTTCTGGAAAAGTTTTCATTAAAAGGTGATATTTATTTTGCTAATACAAAACAATCAACATTTTTTTTCCTAATAGACAAATTTTACTCATTAGTAAATAGAAAATTCTGAATTGGTAGAACTTGAACACTTCCATAGATGTCAACATAGAGAAACACTGTCTTAGGTGTGGACTATTTAGTTCCAAATAACAAAATGAAAAGTAGAACTTAAACCCAACTAATCTGATTTATTTGTTTGAAGCCATTTTACTTCATATCTAATTGATGAAGTTAATCTAGACTTTGGTAGCATAAACTATTGGCTGCCTACCGAAAAGCCCTCTCCTGTTCATCCTTGCTAATAGATTTTGTTTGGAAGTCCACCCTTCTCCTAGGTAATTCAGGGTCAATTCTGACTAGACTAAGTCAATTAATTTGAATTCCTATGTTTCTATATCTTCAAATAAATCCTGAACTGTACCATCCACTCAGCAACTGTAAGCACGGCAGAAAAGAAAAATTTAAGTCCTTGAAGATATCATTGAGCCATTAAGTTCACCAATCCTACAGACGCTTTGGTCTGGAATTTATGTTATAGGAATTATGTATATTTTATTAAGATTTTTAATTACAGGTAAAAGTATTCCAACTCATACATGTGATTCAGACATGCAAGTTAATACTTTAGAGAAGACTATTCAGAAGAGGTATTTCCTGGTCCTTTTTTAAAGTATAAGAAATCACATAATTAGAGCTGGCGATGACTGGTGATAGAGTTTAGATATTAAGATGGAAGATTCTGAAATCTGATATATCTGTGCTCAGTTACCACTTTTCTGCTCTGAAGCTCGGGAAATTGCTTAACTTCTTTATTTATCAGAGTTTTTTGTTTTTTGTTTTAATTCTGTAAATCGACAATTGGCAGAGAGTTTGTGTCAGTATTAAACTACACAATGTATGTAAAGCATGTAGAATAATCTTATATAGTTCAGTTGCTTTTACTATTTTCTGTAATCCCATTGATTAAAATAATTATATTGTAATGAGTCCGTGATGTTTGTAGATATGTGTTCCACCTTTGAATTTATGACTACTCCTTTTCTTATGTTTACATTTCCTTTTTAATACCTTCTGCTACTCTTAAGAGGCATATTATCTTCAAAATTCACTAAATTAGAATTTTCAGGCAGAAGAGTAAAAATTGCATTTGTTTCCAAGTATTAAAAGAATGTAACACATGTAATTAAGCATTTAATTATATTGACCTTATAAAAATAAACTTCTGTAAAACCAGTCATGTAATTTCTGCAAAACTAGCAATGTAACTTACATTAGAAAAATCAAGTGAAATCTCAAAAATATTTTAATGTAATTTTGTTTGACTGCCACCCTAAATAAATATATAGAATTGTTCTGTCTTCCAATATTATTTTATGGAAAGTAATAGACAGCTTTTGAGTAACCAGGAGAATATATTCTCCTTAACTTCTTTTAAACATGTATAACCATAGAAAATAAAACATGTAAGTTTTACGTTAAAAAGCACTAAGCTGTGAATCAAAAACTGTGCTTAAATGTACTATATACATATATCCAAAGCAAACTGGGTTTACAAATGAAAATTTTACCTGAAAGATGACTGTTTTATATTTATAATTGTTTTTACCTAGACATAAAATATTTAGAAAATATTTTACCTAATTATGTCTCTATTGCCACTGGTGTAATTTTAAAATTATATGCAAATATTAAGTAGTCCATTATACCCAAGATAGTTATATAATTCATAGAAACATTAACATAACTATATGCACTAGATGGAGAAGCTCTATAGTTTTATGACTCTGTTATCTATATTTAAATCGGACAATATTGCCAAAATATAATTTTAAACCACTGTGTTTTAAAGGCACATTTCCTTCTTAGTAGAACCAAGATTATAAACAACCGTGTTATGGAAACTCTTATTAAAGATACATTTATTGCAATTGACTTGTCTGAGGTTTTGGAAACACCAGTTCTACTACCCTAAATTTTGGGGTGCAATCAGTGTGGTCTGAATAGACATTGAAGCCTCAAAAAGGCACTTTGGGAACAACTTGAGAAACTCAAGTGCAGTAAATCATTGCAGCCCAGATGGTATTCATCTCAGAGTTCTGAGGGGAAACAAGTTGTGAAAGAACAGAGCAAGCAGACAGGGATACGTAAAAATTGCAGTGTTGGTTCACACAGGGTACATGCCAACCTGGCACTGCCTTTAAAGCAGTGGTCCCATCGTTTGACCGTTAATCACTCAGATTTGATTGCTGCATTTGTTGAGCTCACAATTTGAAAAATTTAGAACATTTTTATTCTAAAAAATAAAAAAGAAATATTCTATTCACTCAAGTCATTTGTATTCATTTCACTGTACATGGCAATGAAAAGGGATGCATGTTTTGATAACCTCAAGATCTGTTCCTCAGGACTCTCACAGGGAATTCAAAAGTAGGAACAGACGCAAGCCTCAGCTTTGGAGTAATTACAAAGTCCCTGTTTTCCTACTGCCCTAAAGCCCTTTCCAGACAGACCTTTCTGACTCACCTTGTGGAATTTCAGCTGGTACTGCTCTGCTAACTCGTGGGTCCCAGGAACACCTGTGGGTTTTATGGAAAGGATTCTGTGAAGGGAAAGAGGCTGTGGGTAAATATGCAGAAGCAGCTAGGGGTACAAAAGCTTATTAGGAAAGAGACTACTCTGGAAGGAATTTCATCAGTGGTCAAATTATTCTGCAGGGAGGTCTGTGATCTGTGCCACCTGGTGATCTGGCTGTCCTTTCCTACATCATTTTTCCCCTCAGAAATCACAAGGGTAAACTTGCTGTCTCATCTGGGATGAGAGAGATGTAAGGAAGATATTGGACACCTTGAAATTTAATGGTTCTAGCTTGATCCCACTTACCAGTGCTAGAATCATATTTTCCAGTTGACTATTAGGTGATTTCACATGGATATATCACTGTTAGGAAGTCAATTGATCTAAACTTGAAATATTTACCAGTGTCAGTCAGGGAACCAACAGGAAGCAGATGGCATACTCCAATTAGAATAAACCGCAAGTTATCTGAAATTGGATGGCTCTTAAGAATGCTTGTTTTAGATATTCTTTATACAGGTGTAGGTAGTTGAAAAATCTCAAGGCATAGTCCAGTAACTCAGGTATGGCAACAACTGAGCTGTTAACACCACTAAGCCTGCAGGGAGAAGGCCTGGAAAGGTTTATTGCCATCCAGGAGAGATGTGTGTAGAAAAGGCCACACTGATAAAAACACTTGAAGGAAACAGCCAGCCTGTGGGGACATCTCGGCGAGGAGTCCAGGAGAATTTCTCCCCCATTTTCTACCATATCTCACTATTGACTGAACCAAATGGAAGCCAGAAGACAAAGGGGCCTATGTTGCATGTATGTCAGCCTCCTAGGGGTGTATGACAGGTGGAGGAAGATTGGAACAGACACTAAAATAACTAGCATGTTCCCCTTTCCCATTCCAAGTTCCAATTGTATGAGCCAGTTTTCTAATTGGCAACATGGTTTACCTTATGGCACAAATCAGAATATACTCAACACTCATTCCTACCATGATCCTTACAATCTCAACTCATACAAATATCTGACCCCAAGTTTCCACTGATTCTGAATTGTGAGATTTATGAAGTGCCTTCCATTCTCTCACATCACTGCTAATTTTTCTCTTCACATCACTCTACCATCACTCCAGCCTGTTCTCTTCTTTATGGCATCTATCACTTTCAAAAATTACCTTGTTTACTTTGTTTTTCAAATTTACTGGAAGACTGTGCTCAGGATTGTATCTCCAGTTCCTAGTACAGTGGCTGATACATAATACATGCTGGATAAGTATTGAATGAATACATTAGTGCAGGCTTCCAATATTTATCAGCTTTCTTAGTACACTTTAAAGCACCTCTTCAGCATCCATTTTAGTCCTTTATAGTTCACCATTTCTATGTCTGCTAGCATAACTTTTTTATTCAAAAATCTCCTTAAAATTATTTTGCAGCACTTTGTAGGATTCCAAATGAAGCAATTCTGTCACTGAACACTTATTTATTGAGCATACACTACGTGCTAAGGAATAGAAAACAAAGATGAGCCAACAGACTCAATCAGGGTGCTTACAATTTGCTAAGCAAAAATAATAAATGAAGCTGCATCAGTGAAGTGTAGTAGTCTAAGATGGGGGAGCACCGGGTGCTGGGAAGCACTGAACAAGAATCCGCGACCTACAGGAAAGGAAATGTTAGGGAAGGCTTCCCAGAGGACTGAAGAGTAAAAGAAGACAATGAAGATGGGGACCACTTCCTAAGAGGCCCATACTCCACGTTTATAGTGTCTCCTTAGCCTAGTATCTCAGTGTCTTAGTCCTGATGTTTACTAGCTGTATGTCCTACACTTTCTCAATTTGGATTCTCTGCTCTAGAGACAGTTGACTATTTAGTGTTCCCTAAATGCTTCATGCTGATTCCCCCTTCTGTGGTTTTGCCTACTTATTCCTGCTGTCCTAAGAGACAAAATTCTGTTTCTTAGGGAAGCCATCCATTTTACACTCTGTTCTCCCCTTCTCTGCTCAACGCAAGCATGTTTTTAGAAGCAACTTGACTTCTTTTCTCAGTTTTCCAGAGAACAGTTTGCATTTTCCCAGACATTACCAAGCCTAAATTGAATGTCAGTGATTTTGAGAAGGAAATCCCTGCATTCTCTTCACGTTAATACTCTGCATTAGCCACTGGAATATACAGAACTCCTTGAGAAAAATCTGTGACTCATCAATTTATTCTTCTCTGTTTTAAAAGATAAATGATGGCTTCTCAATTACTTTGAGTAAACATAGCCAAATGTTAACTTCAAATTTAATTTAATGTAGACAGTTTAATCTGAAGTGTAGTGAATAGCAATAGAAACGAGACCAAATGAGCAGAAAATATTTGAATTTTAATTGTAAATATGCCATGGTTAGTATGATATCCTCAGGTTATTGAATATTTGTGCTTCTGTTCCACTAAAGATAATACAACCTCATGGTTATTCTGAGTAATAGGTGCTAGTATAATTGCAGGTGGTTGAAAAGCAAACATGTATTAAAATTCTAACTAATAAACATATTTTCTACAATTTTCTAATCACAATTATACTCTGATGTCAAACCAGGCCAAAAGTCACAGTATAGGAACATTATAAAAAGTAACAATTATGGTGTTACTTATTATTGCAGAAGTTCCTCCTAATTAGCCTAGAAAGATCTAATTCACAAGAATCTATCATTATTGAAGCGCACATTGACTTTTTAAAGCCAGTGTAGTTGTTTTACATTTTATGGGAGTAAAATGAAGATATCAAGGTGAAAAAGTAAAATTCAGTGGTATTCAAATTGCAAAATTCAAACTGACAATGTCACTTCCAACTTTTTTAAGGATTTCATTTAATCAAATATATATAGGAACTTAAAGTCAATGCTAATACGTTAGTGACTGATTTCAAATTGGTTGAAAATATACAAATAACACAGACACTGGATATATGTATTAACTTTTTTTGGAAAGTTAATGAGAACTTAAGTAATTGATCAGAAAACCTGCTATGTCATATTATGATGCAAATAATTAATATTATATGGGTTTATATTCATCATAAAGCAAATTCTGCAAAATGTGACTTGGGATAACACTTTTTTCCTTCAAGGGAAACTTTATTTCTATTCCAGTGTTGTAAAATATACCACTGTATATTTTTTCTTGAGTATTTAGAAAAAAATAGCATCATCATGCCATATTATTATACTTAATAAAGCAATATTTTTCAGTCTATTTTAACATTTTCCTTCTCAATGACAGATGGAATAGTGTGTTGCCCGGCTGCAGGATTTGCTTTAAAGAAAGAGATTGTTGGCTTGACGTGGTTGCTCACGCCTGTAATCTCAGCACTTTGGGAGGCTGAGGCAGGTGGATCACCTGAGGTCAGAAGTTTGAGACCACCCTGGCCAATTTGGCGAAACGCCATCTCTACTAAAAATACAAAAAGTTAGCTGGGCATGGTGGTGGGTGCCTATAATCCCAGCTACTCAGGAGGATGAGGCAGGAAAATCGCTTGAATCTGGGAGGCGGAGGTTGCAGTGAGCCAAGATTGAGCCATTGCTCTCCAGCCTGGGCAATAAGAGCAAAACTTCACCT
>NW_012118599.1:1636970-1651291 GCF_000951035.1 Colobus angolensis palliatus
GAAGGGAAGGGAAGGGAAGGGAAGGGAAGGGAAGGGAAGGGGAGTGATTGTTACGGGTCCATGACTCCTAATGAATCAGAGTTCTCCGGGTACTTGGCTTGGTGAAAGATCTCTTGCTTTACTTGATATTCTGGAAGTTCTGTATAAAAGTAAAAGTAAAAGTAGAAGTTAACAACATGCCATTTTAAGGATTTCACAAATGTGCTCATGTGTTTGCATTTTTGCTGGAGTTCACCCTGGAGGAAAAAATTAATCAATTTCCAGAATGTAAAGTCCCAACAGTAAAATATTGTATTGTCTTTCTAGGGAGCATCACACCTTTAACTATGATGTCCAAGTAATCATTTTTTAAAAAATCCTTTCTTTTCACAAATATTTAAATTTTTAGTTGTTTCTCTGAAAACTTCTTTGAAGGCTCAGGGCTGTTTGAATATAGCATAACATGAAACAAAGGCAACTACCTTATTCTTTACAGAAGACAGGTATTCACATGGGTTAGGCCTGACCATCAGGCGAGTGAACAATGTCTGAAACAGCAACCATTCTTTCTTTAGGGAGCATTATTTATCTCCAGGCGTGGGGCAACACAGGTTTTGTTGCCAATAATGCTTTTGTTTCAGTTTGTTCTTTTTATAATGGCTTCTAATTTTGTCTCTTTTATCCTGGGCTTGGGGTTTTCAGATTATACATTATGATAAATTTTAAATTATATGAAAATAATGTGTAACCAAATACAAATATATTTAATAGTATGAATAATTTGCTTTAAAATACACATTAGAATAAATTTAAAATATTTGTCCATAATAATAACACCTCCACTGCCATCCAAAAAAGGGATGTGCCTTCTGTGAAGGTGAGAAAAAATATGCAGTTACAGCAAATACATAGGGAATTACAAGTAGTCTATACCTTATACCTGTAGCACAACAGTAATATCTAAAAACCTGTGGGCTCATGGAACAGGTGTAAATTTTATACATTCTGTATGTAGTTAAGAAGTGAAGACTGAGAACCATTAAAGATGTTTTTGCTGGGCCAGAAAACTGTCCATATTGTTTTGTAACAATGTTTGTCATGGAATATCTAGGCAAGAACAGTAACTAAACAGTGTTCTCAAGTACTTAAAACCAAATAAAGCAAACCTTAATAAATTCCAAATGCTATTTATCCCTCTTAGCAATGGACTCTAATTATTTGTCTTTCAAACCAAATGTTAGAACCCATGGAATATCTTCTCATACAAATATAACTTTTACAGCCTTGGAGAAAAGCAGTGTGTTTGGTACTAGTTTCAGTTAACATCAAATTAAATGCTTAGAGGGGTTGGGTCCAAACAGTGGATACATTTTGTTTAGCTGGCATTGCGTTTAAAAATAAATAAATGAGGATGTCCATATGTACCTGACCCCTTGGTATTACCAAACACCTTCTCATGCCAGTGTTTTATTTGTCTAATTGTCAAGGCCTTTTGAAGTCTGAGATCTCTGGAGGAGCAAGATATGTTTACATGCATTGTATGGTTGACTGAATTAATCTTTCTAGGTGTCAAATGTTATGAGGTAAATCTCCAGTGAATACTTCTGTTCCTCTAAAGGCCCAATCTTACTGATAAATATAGTTTGTGTATGTACTTACATGTATATATGGCTGTATACACACTTATGTATATTTCTTCCTTAATATTTATACTAGTCAAATTTCACAGACATGTACCCATATGTAAAAGGAATAAGTAAATGAACATGATTGATGTTTAAATATGAACTTTTTTTAAAATTAAAGGTAAGTCTACACTACTTTATGTATAGTTGTAGATGCTAAATAAGTGGAAAAATTTTAAACACCAGACATTTAGAAATCTAGAGGTTGATGTGTATCTCATCTCAATGTCTCACATGCCTGCTGGAGCATTACTACATTCCAGCAATAAAAGCAGCCAAGATTTGGAGAATAAATTCATGTCAGGCAATGGTAATGTCTTTCTAGGGGCACTCTGTGAGGCCTTATTAAATGTCTTTTTCAATAATTGCCTATTAAAAATGAATAAAATGTATTAGCATATAAAAAATCAGAGTGAATAATACATCTTTAGGTAAATATAAACTGCATGCAGTAAACGATAGGTCAGTTATGCGAGCCTATCAATCATGAAAATGATTTGAATAACGAATGCAGCAAAGTTCAATTTGGATTTGGTAGGGAAGCCAAGGGGAGAGATTGATAAGAGTTTAATTGGAAGGAACATACAATGCATATGTGCTTATAAAATGCAACATAAAAAATCTCCTATGATCACATTTCCCTTACGTAGGAAGACTGAAAGTAACATTTCCATGGACCTATGCCACATAAAACTTGATTTAGTATGTCTTAACAGAGAAGCTTTCATTCTCAGGCTCTTTGTAAGCTCAGCTATTGTGCAACATACTTTAACACAGCTAAGTGACTCCCTTTCAGACCTTTCCTTCTGACTTATATTCAGTTACCTAAGCTTGACCATAACCAAGAGAAGGATTCCACAGGTGACTGTCATGCACATGGCAGCATAGATTACCTCTCCTAGGATAAAAAAAAAAAAAAAAAAGATTAAGAAAAGATAGCCACTGGAGTTTTAGAGGAAATAAATAATATAAATATTATAGAGGATTGATTTTTAACTGACCATTGAAGGGGGACTGAAATCCAGTTAAAGTGATTTTGTTCGTATGTTTTCTTGTATATAATGTCATGCCTTTGACATTAGACAGGGTTGGATAATCTGAAAGAAAATCACAAAAATGAGATTAAAGTAGTTACATATCATACATTATTTTAATTTTATGGATTACAATTTGCTTTATCTTATAAGGCAGCAATTTATTTCTATTACATTATTTTAATCTGATAGATCTGAATACCACAATTTTCTTAAATTTTAACAGCCTGTTTTTCCCCTTTTAATCAGATAATTTCCCTATATAAGCTTTTATTTTTTTCATACCAAGATTAGTACAATGATTATATTTTATAACATAAATCATTGTATCTTATATACAGACAAGAAAAATAAAAGTAACTTTAGGCCATCCTTTGGGATATTGAAAAAGATGCTTTCTTTACAAAAGTGATTGTTTTTATGTACCCCTGCACTCAGATACTGGAATACCTAGTTTTGCTTAATTCCCTTGTTCTGTCTCTTTTTCTCTCCGTTAGCTAAACCTTCAGTTTCTCCTGTTAGCTATATTTGCCTCCCTTCAGAGCTATTCCTGGCCATTCTGAGGCCCTAGTCTTCTTGGTCATGTTTCCGAGAAATATATTCCCATCAGTTTCCAACAGCCTCACAACTCTAGAAATCATGCTTTAGAGTGGCCAGGTCATAAAAACAAATCTGCTCCTGTGAGAACGGTCTTTTCTCTGGCTATTCTACTTTAACGACAGAAAGATACAATTGTTAAAATTAACTGATAGATCTCTTTTAGGTGACTTTTATCAATAACTTTAAAGTGAAATCACTCCTAGTTTTCCTTAATTAGAGACAAATATGAATGTCAAACATACCAATAGTTTAGTAACCAATTTATATAATGAAGGTTAAAGTTGCTTTTGAGATAGTAAGAAAAATGAGATAAAGCTTCCACTTTAGAGAGGTTTTGCTGTCTTCTGTCATAGATGTTTCATTGCATTTTTGAGACCTGACACTAACTATGAGTAGACAGTTGTTTACAAAAATGGAAGTATCAAACAGTGGGATATTACATCTGATGAAAACTAGTGACAACAAGCTCTGAGCAGGAAGGGAGGTAAGAAAATCTACAGTCAAGCATTGCTTCATGATGGGGATATGTGCTGAAAAATGCAGGCTTAGTCCATGTTGTGCTTGTGTGAACATCATACAGTGTACTTACACCAAGGTATAGCCTACCACATGCCAAGGTTATACAACATAGCCTTTGCTTTCAGGCTACAACCACGCACAGTGTATGCTATTGTACTAAATACTTTAGACAAGTTTAACGCAATGGTAAATATTTGTGCATTTAAACATCTAAACATAGAAAAGATACTATAAAAAATACAGTATTATAATTTTATGGGATCACTGATGTATAGTCTGTCTGTCGTTGACCAGAATGTCCTCATGAGGTACGTGACTTTATGACCAAATGTTCCACTCAGTTCTCTCTCCACCCAGGGCTGCTGCTGTTCAGAAGACAGCTTATTGGCAGCCAACATTTGAGCACTGTGTTAACAATAATCGGTAGACAGATACATTGGAGTTTCAGACCAGTAATAAACCTCCCAGAGTGGGTCACAAAGAAGCAGCCCAATATAGGACTAGAAAAGTAACTGAGAATTTTGTCATTAGAAAACTCATTCTCAGGGGGTCTGAACTCAAACACAGTTAAGGCATTTTTAAAAACAGTTTTAGCCTCCAACTTGCATATTGGATTATCATCTATTTAAGAAGCCTCCAGTGTGGCTGATGACTGCAACACCAGCACTTTGGAAGGCTAAGGTGGGAAGATCACTTGAGCCCAGGAGTTTGAAACCAGCCTGGCCACCATAGCAAGATCCCATCTCTAAAAACTTTAAAGATTAGCTGGGCATGGTGGTGCACACCTGTAGTCTAAATTCTCTGGTGGCTGAGGTGTGAGGATCACTTGAGTCCGGGAGTTCCAGATTGCAGTAGTTGTGATCAAGCCACTACACTCCAGCCTGGGTGAAAAATCAAGACTCTGACTCTAGAAAAAGAAAAAAAGCCTCCCCCTTGTTAGAATGAAAAATAAACCACTTAAAAATGTAAAAGTAATAGAGGTAGAAATTGTGAATTATTTTTTACTTTTGTGATTGTAAAACAACTTTTTTATTCACTATAAAGTTGAACGGGGAAAATTGAGAAATTTTAATTTAATTTTAACTTTTTTATAAGGGGTCCTTGGAAAAAATTAATTGTAATCACATTGATCATATAGACTTTTAGCAAAATAAATGATCACAATAAAATTGTGTATTTAAATCAATTCAGAATATGAAGAATCAATAGTTTTACTTCTTTTTAAGTTCTATGGCCTTTTAAATAAAAGTTGTAGCTATATTCATGGTCTAAATATATACAATATACCTTAGATGATTAATTATCTAAATGATGCTATGGTTTTTCCTTATGAAATTCTATCCCTAAGTACACTTAGTCTAGTTGGGTGTTACAGTTCATCTTTGCAAAAGAAAAAATGTATTGTTTTGAAACAAAAAAGGCTTTTTTTAGATATGTAACTGCCTTAAGTAATTGTTAAAACATTCACCTAGCAGAGTTTAGAAAGAATCATCTCATTTACTAAATTCTTCTCACATGGAACTCATTAACAACGTTTTAATAGATCAATGACAGAAATGTTAGCTAATTATCCCAGTGAAAATTTAAATGCGACTAGCAATCACTCCACAATCTTAAATATTGCACCCTAGGAGGATACCGAATATCAGTTACAGAGATTAATGTTACTGAGGGTTTCTTGGCTACTGAAGCCCACTGGAGTTCCTTCCCTGCCTTTTATAAACAGTGAGGTTTATAGAGTTTTATAACCACGAAATTAAAGTCAGCAAAGTTGATAACTAACCTCAGTCCCACACCATCTGCTCTATTTATAGATAAACACGGTCAGTGACTTGTTTATCTTAATTTGTACCCTGGAGAAATTAAACACGATTATGAACTATATTGTAAAATCCCTGTGCATTTGATGGGAAATCAAGATTAATTTCAATCTTGCATTAGGAACAAACTTAGAGAGTATTCTCCCCACATGAGCTACGGAGAGGTGAGCATTATTATTTCTTTTTTTTCCAAAATCCTTGTACAACAGTAGTTGAGAGTTCATGGGGACTGAAACTCTGCTTGTATAATTCATATGAAACAGTAAATGCACAGTAAAAGTTATGGTTGATCAGAGACAAAGCAATGACTTAGAAATAAATGTCAGAATACTTGAGATGTAATTTGAAATAGAGATTAAACATATCACAAACTGCAAATTTATAAACCTTCATTTCATTTTAATTAAAACATAATTTAGAAGAGTCAGCTTTGGGGAAAAAAAAATGCCTGTATCTAGAATGAGTTTCATGGGAAAAAAAATAAGTTCACAAAATTGAACAGTAATTTTTACCTTGAATTATATTACACAAGCACTAGGTGAGTTTGTAATAAATACGACAAATGAAAGATAAGAATAAAAATAGTTTGTACTATAATTTATAAATTTCAAAGCTTTATATTTCATATTTGGAGGTTTTCAATGTCTGGAATGTTTTCAATGAAAAAATACATAAGTGACAGCACCACTGATTGTCCAGAAAAGTTTTGATGTCTTCATTTGACATTGAATAATTCACTAATGGCTACCCTTTGGAAAATGTGTAAAATTTTACCTAGCTGGCTTTTTTATATAGATATCTTTTTCTCCATAGGCTGATTGAAAACAACAGGGGAGAGTCAGGAAAAAATAAAAGAAAGACGTATCTTTTGGAGAGTGTTCATAGTCATTTGGAATGAGATAATCCAGAAAGTTTTATAAATTACTGAGTTTTGAAATGGGGAACCGCCATCAGAAACAATGCACAATTGTAATGAGAATAGAAGGGAAAACAAGGATAAAATATGGGATTTCTTTTTCTCATTTTTCTTCCTTTCCTCCTTCACCTCCTTCTCTCATTCCTGCCTTTCTTCAAAAGTATTTAGTGAACATTTACTATTAACAGACAGTAGAGATTTTTTAAAAAGTGATCCACGTGTACTTTTTCAGTATTGTTGAGTGTGGTGTGAAAATACACCAGATTTGATGTCTTTGCTGTCAGTCCCCAAAGACCACTTAAAAGCTGACGGTTCAGGAACCATTTTGTTACCTCTAATTTTCCTTCCTTTCTCATTAGTACATCTTCAAGTCATCTTGAAAAGATCCCACACTACCGCATTGAACTGTCAATATGACATCTACCTTCCACTTTTTGTGACTATCCTTCAGTAGCCTAATGTCTTGAAATAGTTGTCTTAATAATTGTCTCTGTTCCTCAACCCATTTCACTTTACAACCTTTCAAAACAGGTTTTTGCTTCACGATTCCACTGAAATTATTTCAAGATCAGCTAAGGCCTACTTGGTCATTTCAAATATTCTTCATTGGCTTCTTCTGCTGTCTTCAACTTCTAAAGGCTGGAGTTCAGTCCCGGCCCTTCCCTTTAATATGATTCAGTCCTGCCCCTCCCTTTTAGTAAGAAGAAACCTAATAATCTCACTGAGTGGTCTCAATTTTCCAATTATTTTAAGTAAACTACAGATTCATATTGAGCTACCTTCTTGATATTTTTGCTTGCATATCTGATAACCATCTCAAATTTAACAAGTTCTAAATTAAATTTAGGTTTCCTCTTACTATACTAACTTCTCTCACTGTGTTTCTCATCTCAGTACATGATATAGCCCATCCACATCATTCAGGTAATCTGACAATCATCCTAGATTTTTTCCCTTCTTCCCATTGTGTATCCCATTAGCCAGTTTGTCTTCTTGATTTTACATAAATGGGTATCTTTATTCTTCCTCACTGCAAACTCCACTGAACTAGCTAAAGTGATCATGATATCCTAGCATAGGTGCTTCAATAAATACCCCCAATAATCTCAACTTTTTTCCTGTTTGCACTTCTGCCTAACTCCAATGAAAGCAATCAGGGTTATCTATTAAACGTCCAAATAAAATCATTTATTTCCCCTACTTCAAATCTTTAAATAGCCTCTCACTGAACTTAAATGAAAATCTAAAGCCTCTACCATGTCTAGAAAGTCTCACATGATCTACACCCTTAGGAGCCTCTTTGGTATATTAAATCTTGTCTTTGCCCATTTAATTCCAGCCACCACGAGGCTTCTTTCCTCCCTCCTTGCCTCCTTTCCTTCCTTCCTCTTTCTCTTACTTCCTTTTAGTTTACAAAACACATTAAACATTTTTTTTACTGCTGGAGCACTTAACCCTTGCTATTGCCTCTTCCTAGAACAGATTTCTTCTCTTTCTTCAGGTGTCTGCCTAAAGACCACCTTCTGGGAAACATTTTCCCAGGCCATTTCACTAGAGTAGAACCCTTTGTCATTTTCTATTTTCAAGAGGACACAGTAAATTCGACATTTTTTTAGAAGAGATAAGAGTTTTTAAAATTATGTTCCATAAAATATTAGTTCTGCAGAATACTTTTATGGGTTAGGCAAACAAAAGATCCCATACGTAAATGACTTTAGAAAATTATGGGTTAGACATAATATATGCATTTTTGTTGCAAGTAATTTTCAGTTTTTTTTAACATAATATAGTGGCATATATTACCTAAATTTACTTTCTCCAGGGGATATATTTTAGAATTCAACAAAACAAATTGGAAAACATGAATATATTTGATTAAATGGCAAGGATTTATAAAATTTGTGCAAGCATAAGATGTTTATTGAGGATCTTTATTTTTGCTTAGTCAATGGAAGGCAAGAGAACACCACATTGAAAATATTATATGTTGATAAATATAAGTACTGATTTATTATCCTTACCTCTACTAGACACACATATATAGAAACGCTAGGTACCACAATTTTTCTTCATCTGTTTTTCTGGGAGCCAAGCAAATTTTTCTTTTCCTTTTTTCTTTTTCAGTTATTTATTTTATGTTATGTTATTCTGTTTTTTTTTTTTTAATTTTTAAGTTCAAGGGTACATGTGTAGGTTTGTTACACAGGTAAACTTGTGTCATGGAAGTTTGTTGTACAGCGTATTTTCTCGCCCAGGTATTAAAGCTAGTACCCATTAATTTTTTTTAATCCTCTCCCTCCTCCCACCCTCCACCCTCCAGTAGACCCCCATGGGTGCTGTTCTCCACTATTTGTCCATGTGTTCAAGCAAACTTTCCACCCTGAGGTTTGAAAGATGTCTGACCTTTCAAGTGCTACTCCTATTGTTCCTCAGAGAGGTCAACGTGATGCAACATCAATCCCACTTTTGCTGCCAGTTAATCTGGCATTCTTCAATTTCCCAACATGTCCTCATGAGATACGGAGAATTTAGAATCTGCTGTTTATCGAGGAGACCCATTACAGCAGAACCAGAAATGAATTCATGGATCACTTATTCCTAGTTACCTGTAAATGTCCACAGAACAATGTGATGAAAAGCACCATATTTGAACCCAAGTAAAGATTACCTACGTAAGTAATTACTTCCTACTTCAAAACTAGCATGATGACAATCAATACACTGTCTAAGTGTACACTGTCCAGGCACCCGCCACCACGCCTGGCTAATTTTTGTATTTTTAGTAGAGATGGGGTTTCACCATGTTGGTCAGGCTGGTCTCAAACTGCTGACCTCATGATCCATCTGCTTTGACCCTGCAAAGTATTACAGATGTGAGCCACTGCGCCTGGCCTAGAGCACTACTTTCTATGGGAGGTGTATATTTACCATTCCACTGATATGGGCTTCACTTTGACTTGCATTTGTCAAAAATGTAAGAAAGAAAGGACATATATTCATGCAGATATTTAAGAGTGTGATCTTGTTGCTTGTTTTTATCTTTTTCATAAAAATGGCATGCTCCCAATGGCAACTGTGCCTTCAGCCTGAGTCTAGAAATGGGAAGCAGGACCTCAGCAGTCAGCACCTAGCTGCCTACATGTAGCATGACCTAGAAATCAATCTTTGTTTTTGTATGCCACTGAAATTTGGCGATCGCGTATTAGTGTAAAACACAGCAAAAGTTAATTCAGGGGGGTAATAATATACCACAAATGAAAATTTTTGACAGATTGTGGGTGCTTAATACTAGCTTTTTCTTCTCTCCTCTCATATACCTGTCAATAGACCTGCAGGTAAAAAGAGAAGAAAAAGTAAAAAGGGGTTAAAGAAAGGTGAGAAAGGAGGAAAGTGAACCTGAAGAAAGGTCAGGAGAGCCCTGAAGAATATTTCCACCTTGGAAATAGGAAGGCTTTCCCTTCTTTTTTGGGAAACATTAGGCAGTGAGATATGCATTAATTGCAGTCACTCCTTATTTATTATGCACCAGTGTTAATTTAATCATTATCTCTACTGAGATTTAAATTATACCACATCAGTCAGGGCCACATTCCTTGTATTCATAAACACCTCACAGTACTGCATTACCATATGAGGTATCAGCACCTTTTATAAATATGGATTTTCCAGCTGATCTGTCACTTTACATATACACACAAATACATAATGAGAATTAGAAATAAAAATACTAGTAAACATAGATAATAGAGTGGAGTGAGGAGTAGTGTAGCATAGTAGAAAGGGGTCAGCCTTTGGCTTCCAATCATGCTCTAAAACTTGTACTTTTGTTTTTCCTTCTTTTTTTCTGACTCATTTGTGCTCCAGTTTTCTATCCTAGGAAATTTTGGGATAATAACACTGTATTTTTTGTGAGGATTAAATGAGGCAAGACATGTAAGGTAACTTGCAGAGGGTAAACATACAACAGGAGCTATATTTTTTTTAATTAAGAAATTATGTTTTGCTAGTGGTTACACATCAGTATTACCTATGGAGCATTGCTATGTTTTGCTAGTGGTTACACATTAGTATTACCTATGGAGCAATGAGAGAGTTCTGGGTTCTATTGCTGTAGGTTTTGATTTAATAGGGCAAGGGAAAAGTAGAGATAAGTACTAGGCATTCATAATTTCAAATATTTTTGTATACCCTTTCAATACATGGTCAGACACATAGAGGGGAACAACATATGCTGGCTGGGGCCTTTTGGAGAGTGGAGGGTGAGAGGAGAGAGATGATTAGGAAAAATAACTAAACGGTACTAGGCTTAATACATGGGTGATGAAATAATCTGTACAACAAAGCCCCATGACATAAGTTTACCTATGTAACAAACCTGCACATGTACCCCTGAACTTAACATAAAATTTTTAAAAGAATAAAAAAAATCTAAAACATGTATCTACACAGTCAGGATGTAGACCATTAGTAGAGAGGGGAAAACTCATGATTTTGGAAATGAAAAAGAGAAATCAGATCATAAACAACATTATAGTGGACTAGTGGAATTGAAATTCTTTATTAGCGAGGGGAGCTGGGGGAAGAACAGGAAGAGGGAGAGGTTGGGGGTTATGTTTATTAGGAAAAGACCTTCAAAAATAAGCTGGTGGAGAAGAACCAGACAAAATGACAGTAACTGCTAAGCCAGTTTGACCAACTGAAGAAAAACATATTTGGATCAGTAAGAGATGTTACCACCTCAAAAATTCCCTTTCTGCTACCTGGCAGTATTAAAATAACAAAAGCAATTAAAAGGAATAATATTTCCATTTTAGGGTAGGGGTGCTGGAATGGCAGTTTGGGCCAAAGAACAGTGAGAGAAATTGACTGAATCGAAGCAGTTGTGTAGAAGTGCTGGAAGTAGCTATTAGGGTTGTAGACATATGCTTAGTGTACATTTTCAATGTAATAGTTACCATATGTTCTTTCAACAAAATACCATTGTAAGTTTTAGCCTGTGTGTTATACTAGAAAGAGTGAATAGAGATGCAGGGACTGAATCATGTCTGGCCTAGAAACTTAAAACACCAAGAGTAGCATCTTCCTAAACAAACCCCAGTGACACACAGCACTGTATCACTAAGATGAGTCACCCTTTGAGAAAACGCTGCAAAACGAATCATGTGACTTTTTTTTGTTTCAAATTGCCTTTACTCTCAACTACAGCAGACATACACTCAGGAACTAGTGGACTCTGGCCTCCTTTTGCAACTGAGTTTTTTGAAAGACACTAGCATGTGTCTACAGTCAGTGTCTGGCCACCTGACTCAGGTGCTAATGCAGAAGTAGAACATCAGTCCCAGAGTTACAGCAAACTTGAAGTGCATTTGGTGCTTGAGAAAGCTTAGTCTCTAGCTTCAGTGGCAACTAAGGGAAACTATTCCATCCTAAGGCAGCAGCTAGAAGAAAGGACAGAGACAATGGGGAGCGTGTCTGTCACAGAGGCTCAAAACACCAGCAAGGGCTCACATGTGCCATGCAGGGGCTTTCATCCATTCTACATTCTTTTATCTAGATTGAGAACTAATTTGTTTACTATGATTTGTACAATATGCCCTACATAAACGCTTTCCAAAGAGTAATGGGTGAGCAGAATAAAAATTATGTTGTGCTCATTTTACAGCTTATTAGCTGTAAATGTGATATTAAAACATTCTTGCAACTTTTAGCCTGAGAGATATTTATTGACGTTTGCAATGTTGTAAAGGATTTTCTTGGACCCATGAAAAGAACTCTAGCAGATTAGCTCAGAAAATCGGATATCAATGGAAGATGAACTGTTGCCATCATCAATGGATTCTTTACAAACGTCTACTCATTACTCACCTACCTCATCCTAGGAGCTTTATTTGTCTAAGTACCAAACATTCTTTTTTTCTAAAGAGTCCCTCTTTAAGATGATATCCCAGCATGTAGGTGCCAGGGCAGTAACTATTAAGTGCCCACATATGGTGTTTTATGGCAATACATCTGATGCTATTATATTGTTGTCACAAGAATACTTGGCTCTTTAAGCCAAGAATACACATGCTCATAATAAATGTTTTTATGACTTCACATACACGATCACGATGCAAAGAAAGTACAAAGGAAAGGCTGCTTGTTTTATGCAGCTTTGGCACTAACCCTATCCCCAATTATAGGCAACAAGAGGATTGTATGAAGCCAATGAAAGTATAAGGGTGGAAAATGGAAAAGATAACACTGTGATTTCATATACTGAAAGCTGTTATTGTTCAAATTGCAACAGCATTGTTTTGTTGTTTTATTTCCCTCCATGATCTTAAATGCTCCTTTTTCTCTAGTAATGCCAAAATGTGAATTGTCTCACTCATCAATGGCAACTCTTTAATCTTTATGTTTTGGCTTTGAGGAAACAACAAAGGTAGTCAAATGATGATTCATACAACATTTCATGTTCAGTGGCAGATTTCTTCCCCTCCCTTAACAACACCTACGCCTTTAAGAGTAGGGTTGGGAGAAAATGAAGGTAGAAGACAGCTGTTCTCCTGTTGTTTCTGTTGAGGGTTTGTACACTTCAGTATTTCCACATTACAGCCCTGTGAAGCATTTACTGCAAAATAGGAAGCCTTAGCCAAATATGCAGGGTTTCAGGTCTGCAGACAAAATTTAAACCAGCTGGATTTTATTGGGAACTTTTGAGTGCAAGTAAACCTAGTGGTGAAACTAAAGCCAGCATTTGTCTCCATTGGAATGAGCTGCATCTTTAGGAACTATTCTTCCATGTCTCTTCTCTTGAGGGAGTTTTGAATTTTGAAAGGTCCTAAGATAAAATCTTCCAGATAATTCCTTAGAGTATCTGGTTGAAATCTTAGCGAACAAAGGTGGAAGATGTAGCCAGATATGATGCCTCTGTTAGTCAAATCTTGAGAGAGATGAGGGGAAGCTGGGTCTCTCTCAGTAATCTAATTTTAAGTTGCCCAAAATAAAACAGGTAAGGATTCCCTATACACATGTACTTACAAAAACAGAGCCAACAGACACACATTCACTTAAATTCATACACATTTACAATAGTGCCTGGTCAAAGTGGCAAATAAGGGCCAACTGACTGGATTTGTAGATGACAAAAGTTGTGCATCATATTTTTGAATGTCCCTTAGGTGAAAATTATTGTTTCTTGCTTAAAAATATGCAGTTTTATAGATTCAAACACATAAGTATTAAAAGCAAAGAAACATGCTTTATTATGATTGTTTATTGAATCTGGACACATTATTAGCTATTTAGAATTTTTAAAACAAAGCAACAAAAGGTAAGTAATTTGGAACTAGAGAAAACTCTTTTATCCCAAATCTCAATTTAACTCTCTGAAAGAATAAGTACTTTTTTCAAGGACAAAGCAAGAAATACTACAAACTCTCTTAAAATTTTAGTATAGTATTAGGAAAGGATTGTAAAAATAGGAGAAAATTTTTACAATCTACCCATCTGACAAAGGGCTAATATCCAGAATCTACAAAGAACTTAAACAAGTTTACAAGAAAAAATCAAACAGCCCCATCGAAAAGTGGGCAAAGGATATGAACAGACACTTCTCAAAAGAAGACATTTATGCAGCCAACAGACACATGAAAAAAATACTCATCATCACTGGCCATCAGAGAAATGCAAATCAAAACCACAATGGGATACCATCTCACACTAGTTAGAATGGCAATCATTAAAAAGTCAGGAAACAACAGGTGCTGGAGAGGATGTGGAGAAA
>NW_012118599.1:1651650-1655045 GCF_000951035.1 Colobus angolensis palliatus
AGCTGGAAACCATCATTCTGAGCAAACTATTGCAAGGACAGAAAACCAAACACTGCTTGTTCTCACTCACAGGTGGGAATTGAACAATGAGAACACTTGGACACAGGGTGGGGAACATCACACGCTGGGGCCTGTTGTGGGGTGGGAGGATGGGGGAGGGATAGCATTAGGAGAAACACCTAATGTAAATGATGAATTAATGGGTGCAGCACACAAACATGGCACACATATATACATATGTAACAAACCTGCACGTTGTGCACATGTACCCTAGAACTTAAAGTATAATTTTTAAAAAAAGGAAAGACAAGAAAAGTTATTGGTGGGCTACTAGTCTTTGTAATATTAAAATAAATAATCACTCCAGAGGGGACCACACAGAGTCAGTCTGGAGTTTGCTTAAGTGGCCCTGAACTTAGCCTCAGTTACCTAATCCAAGACTATCAGAACACATCTAATATCAGAGATCATCTATTTCTGTGAAATCCTTACTAGAATTTAATATGTGAGAAACCTGAGCTCTAGGGATAAGATAACTAATTTCCTCTACACCACCTGGTGGAGGTAGCTTCCTAGGTTCTTCTTTATATTGCAACAAATTGCCTCTCATCAAACAAATAGTCTCTTTTTATATATATGCATTTTTTAAAAATAGTCTCTTATTATGTACATGCATGTTCCCTGTGAAAAGTAACATTTATAATCAATTGACAATTATAAGGTTTATATTGTTAGACCAGAGCAGTATATTATGGCCAATCAAATCACAGCTTCTGGTGCCAAAAACTGCTTTGTTTAAATTCTGGCTCTACTGTCTTTCTTGTGACTTGGACAAGTTACTAATTTCTAGGCTCCTCCGTTTTCTTTTGGGTAAAAGAAAGAGCACCTACCTCACATATTGCTTGTAAAACTTAAATTAATTAAGCCACATAAAACAATCAGAACAATGTCTGACACATAGCAGTCAATTAGGTCTCAGGATCTCTCAAACAAACAAAAGACAAGTCAGCTAGCATTAATAGTCAGAATGTAGCTTCAAAAGGGCAAGCATTATCTTTAGATGTTCATTAAATCTCCATTTTTAAGATAAATCGTTTATAGCTTCAGTTTTCTCCATGTCATCATTTTACAATGTTGAGATAAAGTGGCAACCAGATCCATGAGAAGATTCCTTAAAGTTGGTCAAATGGGATAATTATCATCAAGAGTTTGTCCAGATTCTTATACTATTAATATTAATGTAATGTTTTCATGATATGCTTCTGGCCATTAGTCATTCACTATTTCTGTAGTTTCTTCGAGGAAGGTAGTAGTGTGCTCAAAGGGAAACACCTGATTGTCTTGGCGCTTTCCATTAGAAGTGACGGCAAATGTAAAGCCAATTGCACAGGTGGATCTCATCTACAGGCTCTACCTCTCTATTCTAAAGACTGACGCCTTCCAGGATAGTCCTAAGTATACCATCAGCAAGGTTGGAGCATTCCTCATAGCCTACCCTCGTAGCTGAGTCTGACTTTTTTTTTTTTTTGCTGCTTTTTGGAGAAATTCAGGAAAATCTAGAATGAACTTAAGGGACTGAGATTTTCCCATTTGTAAAGTTCTGATGCAAATTCCAACTGCCATGACCAAAGCACCTCTAAAGTTGCAAAAGTTACCGTGGAAAATATGACTTACTCAAATATATTCAGGTTTGACTTAGATGTTTAAACAACTAACCTTATCCAGTTGATCTTTCCCCACCACACACACACACACACACACACACACACACACACACACACACAATCTGTTGGTTGCTCTTTACCTCCACGTCTAATTTTACCGAGTGCGAAGCACAAATTCTTAACTACTTTCTAAACACAGTGTGCTTGATGTTGAAGATCAAGTGATGACACTCAGTGTTCAGATGCTTTCTGACTCTTGACTTTTATTTGTCCCGTTAGTGGTTATCAATGTGAACAGTAAAATTGTGGGGCCAATGGGAATTCTTCCAGTTATCCAAGTCTACTTTTTCATGTTTATAACATGATAATCTTGATACTACTGCCTCTGGAATATAGTAATAATTTATATTTACTTAACAGAAACAAAAACTAATGTTTCTCTTTCTGTTGAGTCTGGGAATGTTTTATTGTGTGGGGATAAATGGAAGTTTTTGAGTTTTTTTTTTTTTTTAAATATACTTTAAGTTCTGGGATACACACGCAGACCATGCAGGTTTGTTACATAGGTATACACGTGCCATGTTTTGCTGCACTCATCAACCCATTATCTACATTAGGTATTTCTCCTAATGCTATCCCTCCACTGGCTCCCAACCCCCCGACAGGCCCCGTTGTGTGATGTTCCCCTCCCTGTGTCCATGTGTTCTCATTGTTCAACTCTCACTTATGAGTGAGATCTTTTGTTCCATTGACTTGGTAAGCAAATTCAAAAACATCGGGATGGTATCTCAAAGGAACTAGTGTTGAAGGTCTCCCTATGGATTTAACAGTAGTGTATGCTATATTTATAATTTAAGTAAGTGAACATTGCCAGACTCCACCTGATTTTCAGAAAAGAATCAATGAGTACTCTAAGCCAGTGTTTCATGGAGTGTGGTACCTGGACAAGCAATTTCAGCATCACCTGGGAACTGGTCCTAAATGTAAATTCCCCAGTTTTCAAGCCCACTGGATTAAAAACTGCATCATGTCAATCAGGTTAGTCTATTTCCCAGGAGAGGACAGGAAGGTATGTACAATCATGTGTAGCTTAATGATCAGGACCAGAATACATTCCGAGAAAAGCATCATTAGGAGATTTTGTTGTGCAAACATCAGTGAATGTACACAAACCTAGGTGGTATAGCCTACGACAGATCTAGGCTATATGGTCTAGCCTGTAGTTCCTAGGCTACAAACCTGTACAGCATGTTACTGAATACTGAATACTGTAGTCAACTTGTAACACAATGGTATTTGTGTACCTAAACACAGAGAAGGTAAAACACAGTACAACAAGGCATAACAGCAAAAATGCGGTGTCATAATTTTATGGGACCACCATTGTATATGCAGTCTGACTTTGACAGAAACATCATTATGCAGCACATAATTGTATATGAGGATTGGATAGTAAATTCATTTCTTCTTAAAACGTCCTCAAGAAATTGTTGAGGTAATAGTTATTTAAAATGTGATCCTTAGACCAACAGCATCAGCCTCACCTAGTGGCTTGTTAGAAATGCGTACCTCTTTTGACTTAGGATTGTCTTGGCAATGCAGGCTCTCTTTTGGTTCCACATGAACTTTATGCACACGTATGTTTATTGCGGCACTATTCACGATAGCAAAGTCTTGGAATCAACCCAAATGCCCATCAGTGACAGACTGGATTAAGAAAATGTGGCACAT
>NW_012118599.1:1655407-1669928 GCF_000951035.1 Colobus angolensis palliatus
AAAAAAAAGAAATGTGTATCTCAGGCCCTACCCCAGACCTAATGAATCAGAATCTGGATTTTAACTGGAAACCATGTGATTCTTATGCACAATGAAGTTTGCAACTAATAGCCCCAGTTGATTATCTACCCTAAAAGTATTCAAAAAGATAATACCATATTTAAGAAGTCACTTATTCTAAGGACATATACCTTAAATCTTCGAGAAATTTTCTACCCATATTACCTGTTTAACATCATAATTATTCAAAAAGTATTGATTTGCCTGATTTTTCAAGTCCCTCAAAATCTATGATAAAATATAATATTTACTGAGTTTTACTATGTTCCAGATATTTCTTTACTGATATAATCTTTGTACCAATATTCTCAGTTAGAAATGTTTATTGTGATTTTCATTTCAGAGACTGGAAATGGAAGGAAATTGAGAGAAGTAACTTGTTTACAGTTACTTATCTTGTAAATGATGGAAAAATTATTTGAACCCAGACATATTGGTGCTATATTGTCTCTCTATAGCTGTGCTCTGTAATAAGGTCTATTTACATTTCCAAGCACAGATTTTAACTTCTAGAGTCATTGTTGCTGATTATTGTTTTTAATCAAAATTTAAGAGTCAGGCTGACGCAGGAGAGTAGAAGGAGCTCTATTTATATTTTAGATTTGAAAGCTAATAATGGTTAAATACAGTGATTTATCCCTGAGGACCCAACTCAAAGAAATATCTAGAATTCTAAGTGTATATATTAAATAGCCTAAAACCTAAGAGTTGCAGAGTTTATTATAAATCAACATTTTTACGTTGGATGGTATTTAAAGTAATTTTAAAGAAAAAGTTTATTTGTTCTTGTTCTTTTTATTGCTAACTTAAAACACATATGCCTGTTCTCTACAGAAGTCAAAACAATGCAAATAATAAAAAACAAGATCCTTAAGGAATAATCACTTATTTCTAAGAGGAAAAACAAACATTTAAAAGTGAATGTCTATGAATCTGATGGACTACAAATTCACCATGGAGCCATTTTAATCCAGAAAATACCAAATAGTGGACTGTTTAGAGGCTATGATATAAATATGAATACAGAGTAGAGAAATTCTGTTGAATGTTCCTTGGAAAACCAAGAAGCTTTTTTAGCACCTGGACTGAATTTGAAGGAAACTAGACTTGAATTAGAGTTTTGTGTAGAAACCAAGAAAAAGTCAGTGGTTTTGGCTAGATGAAGTGATTTATTTAAAGCCAAAACTTAACATAAAGCTCTGAAATACTAATTTATATGAATTGGCTATACTAGAAGGTGATGTATGTGCATTTATGTATATATGTACGTATATATGTGTGCATAAGACAGGGAGAGAAAGAGAGCGGAGTTTTTGCAGGGGAGATGTCTTTCACAATTCACTTAGCTCAGTGTTTTATTCATAGTCTGTAATCTTCTTTCTTCAGTCAATGATCAGATAATATTAAAAATTATAACATGTAATTACAAAAGTGAGTCTGGGCCTTTATTAATTCATTTTACATAGTCTTTACATTATTTTGGTAAAATTAAGTTTAACATTTTATGTACTTAAGGAAAAACATGTAAGACTATGCATCATGCACCTCCATATATAAAGGGTGTATTAAAAGTACTTTCTATAAAAATGCTCGCTAATGGAATGTTATTTTTAAATCCAGACCTTCACTGGGAATAGACAGATGAAATGTTGTAAGGCAGGCTGAAATGCAGCCAAATAAATCATCTATCCATTGAATGCAGACAAGTAAGATGAATAAACCAGTCTTACTAACATCTTGACATCTAACATGAGGGATCAATAGACAGATGGGTGAGAAGTATGGCTATAAAAAGAAATGAAATGGTAGATACAGGTACAGAAAGGCTATCTTCTAAAGCTTCTTGAAAGACTATATACATTTCGAGTTGTTTTTATGTTAATATTTCACAAAAACCAGCTGGTTCTGGAAATCAGTTGGGAACAATCTTCTGACATTAACAGATAGAGCCAACCATATCAGTCATTAAAGGGATGCACACATTTAAGAATAAAGATGTGTTAGGATCAATTGCTTATTTACAGTGATGACACCAGTCAAGGATCAACCATAAAATTATTTCCTACTACTCAGACTTTTTGAGAGCAGATCTATAAAAAGGAAAAGTGTTGGAAAATATAAGGAGCTCGAAATGTTTTTATTAAAGTGAGCAGTAGCAGCCTGGTCTTGTTAATTCCTGATTCTTTTGCTCAAATATTTGAGTTAAAAATTCCAGCTGTAGTGGAAACATAAAGAATTGAGGCTCTAAATAGAGAAGCAGTATTATCAGGAGACTTCCAGCAAAGCAAGGAAAAACGATTGAATTCAAGAACAGTGCTGCCATAGAACTATGGTAGACTTTTATTCATTTACTCGTTCATTCATTCACTACTTATTGAGTGGCTAATGTGTACCAACAATTGTTTTGGGCACTGGAGTGAAGCAGGCCACCTTGGGAGCTGCATGGTATAAGTCTTATTGGTCTTTCCCTTCTGAGCACAGACATTTCTTATTCCCTGAGAGGTGTGAGTGAAAAGAGGCTCTGGGACCTATGGCTGGTGACTGGGATTCCCAAATATGGATTAGAGAAGTGGTTCCCAAACTTGCTTGAAAATCAGAACACCTGGATACCTTTTTAAATACATATTTCTGAGCTCTACCCCAGGCCTACTGAATTAGAATTACTGGGGTTAGGGCTAAATATCTATATTTTCAACACACTCTCTCTATATTTCTGGGGATTAGCCAGATTTGAGAACCAAAAATTTAATGTTCAGTAGTACTCTTCAATAATTTGGGCTTGTCTTTGTGACCATGTTTCTTCATTAATAATGCAAAGATTGTTACTAATAGAGTTGGTGAACCAGCTGGCTTTAGTAAAAACTTAATATAGAAACCCCTAGCACACTGTTGGTGGAAATAAATTAGGACAGCCATTATGGAAAACAGTATGAAGGTTCCTCTAAAAATTAAAAATAGAACTACCAAATGAACTAGCAATCTCACTACTGGGCTTATATCCAAAGGAAGTGAAATTAGTGTGCTGAAGATATATCTGCATTCCATGTTTATTGCAACACTATTCACAACAGCCAAGATATGGAATCAACCTAAGAAAATGTAATATTCATACACAATGGAATACTATTCAACTATGGAAAAAAAATGAAATTTTTTAAATTTGTGACAATATGGATGAAACTGGATAACACTGTCCTGAATGAAAAATGCCAGGCCCAGAGAGACAAATAACACATTATCTCACTTATATGTGGGATCTAAAAATGTTGATCTCATAGATACAGCGAATAGAGGGATGGTTATTAAAAGCAAGGGTTGTTGGGGAGATATTTGTCAAAGGATGCACAACTACAGTTAGACAGGAAGAAAAAATTCAGGAGATGTATTGTACAACATGGTGACTATAGTTAATGATGATATATTACATCTTGTAAAATGATGAGTGAATGTAAAGTGTTCTCACCACAAAAATAACTATGTGAGGTTTATGTATGTGTTAATTAGAGTTAACCATTCCACTGTGTGTGTGTGTGTGTGTGTGTGTGCGCACGTGTGTGTGTGTATTTCAAAACATTATCTTGTATATGGTAAATACATATAATTTTATATATCAATTTAAAAAATAAATAAATTTGGGGAAAAAGCAAAACATAAAAAATAAATTCCTAAAAATGTAAAGCAGTATTCACTATAGTCTTTGTAAGGCATCAAATAAAAGAAGCCTAATGGTTCAATTCTTAATCCAGAATCAAAAGAATGGTTTTAAAGGCAGAGTGTTAAAGAAGAAAACAACAGACACTGGGGTCTCCTTGAGGGGGGAGGGAGGAGGAGGGAAAGGAGCAGAAAAGATAACTCTTGGGTACTGGGCTTAATACCTGAGTGATGAAATAATACATACAACAAATCTCCATGACACATGTTTACCTACGTAACAAACCTTCACATGTACCCCCACACCTAAAATAAAAGTTAAAAATATAAAAATAAAGGCACAGTGCTTAACATATACACAATATTTGCTGTTTAATAGTCACTTTATACACTTAATCTCATTCAAGCTCTCAGGTTGGTATATGGAGTCTCTGGCAAAAACTTAATAGGAGAGTTACAACACAGACACCTTGGGCTCTGAAGCAAAGCCATTCCATCTGCAGTAGAATACTCCTTGCCATTTGAAATTTAGCACCTATTGGATATTATCAGATCTGTTAAGGAAATGATTCCCAGAAAGACAAACCCAGTATATTAGTTCTTACTATCCATGCACAGATGACTACAAACACTCACAGAGGTGGCTCTAGAAGACAGTGGTAAAAGGAAATCCTTCCCACAGGCAGAACATGAGCAGTACTCTTGACTGTTCACTTTGTATGGAAAGACAAGTGGCTAGAAGTAAGACTCATGGTCAGTGGCAAATTGCTTGGTCAAAGGGATAAAAGAAGCAGACTTGGAAAATTTTAAAAAAGGGAATGAGGGAAAAAAGACTTGTGGAAGGACCCATGGTAGTGGCAAGACGTGGGCAAATTTTTATATCTCAGATTTTTGCCAGCAGAGAGTATCTACCACAGAGAAGAGCCTCCATGACCATACTTGTGCAATGAGCTTGAAGAATGTAGCTATGGTGGCAAGGATGGCAACTAAGCATGGGCCTGACAGAATGGATTTCCTCTCCATAAGGCTGATCAGTTAGTGTTCTGCCAATGCTGAATGGCAAACTTTCCAGCAACAACAGATACCTATACCAAGATCTTATTTTAGCAGGTTGATGGCAGATTCATAATACCATAACCCTTCTACTTGAAAGAGGTAGTGATGCTTTCCAACTAGAATTTATATGTATTTTGGATATGAATTTGCCTTCCTTCCCTACTATCAAAATGCTTCATAGAGTGCCTAATCTTTTTTTTATGCAGCTACAACCTAAGAGTGCATCATCTTGGATGTTGTACCATGCTCTTCATTTTTCTTTTCCCAGTGCTTTTCTGCCACTGAAGCATGAAACGTGGGGACCCACTCAGCACTCGTGCATACACTGTATGCAAGTTTTAGGGAATCAAGGCTAGTGGGGTCACCCCAAACCAATGAGGGACAGGATCCAAAGGTCAAATGCTTTCCCCTTTCTTCTCCTGTGAATAAAGTTCTGTGATGTATTTCACAAAGCATCTTAGAAGGTCCCCAAATAAGCAAACTTCAGTTACCTGAATTAGAAAACAACTGAGTATTGCATCTTTGTACTGACTGTTGACATCCCATCTCCTTTACATGTGCTCCCAGATAAACTACTACACACAAGTCATTGCTTTATGCTTTATTCTCTGTTACATGTACAGCCCAGATTCAAAAATAATTTCAGACCTTTCAGTGTCTATCTATAATAGAGTACAAATGATAATTAAGTAGGACTAGTTTTAGGGAGACAGATTAGATGTTTTGTTGGAAATACTGTGGCAAAGACTGGCAAGCCACTCAACAAACTCACTTTTCTTCCTCCAAGGTATAGAGCTAAACTATATTTCCCAGCCTCCCCACAGATAAGTAGAAACAGAATTACATGTGCAATGCACTTATGACTGGCCCCTAAAAATCTTCAGTGTAATATCTTTTTCTGAATCTGCAGGATGAATGAAGAAGCATCTGTGAACTTAAAAGAGGGTGCAGCCATACAGTAGAAACATTTGGAATCACTAAATAGCTGTATAACACCTAAATGCCTCTAACCCACTCAACCCATCCCACCTCTTCCCTCTGTAATTATATTTTATGTGAGTCAGAAATTAATTACTGTCTTGGCCTACTAGTATTTGATATGTTATCAGTGATGGCTTAGTGATGCTGAGCCTATATAAAAATTGACACCTTGAAGTAGGGCAGCTGCCATAGTATAAACCTAAAATACGGAGAACTGTCTTAGCAGTCAGGTGGTGAGAAGCTGCCTATTGGTGGCTGGAAAGATGGGGGCCCTTTTTTATTTTTGAATTGGCAAATTATTTGGTACAACTTGCAAAGGAGATCAGATATCCACCCAGCCAGTAGCACTATATGAGGTGGTTTGAAAGAGCTGGAGTGATAGCATGAATGGCTCACTTTTGGCTGCTTGAGCAGGGTTTTACAAAAGAGAAATGAGCTCAGGTAGAAATTGGTTTTCAAGCAAAGATTAGAGGCATTAAAATAAGGATCCCCTAACATTTAAAAAGCTGGCTACTTGTACATCTCAAATAGAAAAATATAAGATTGAAAAATATCCAAGAGCAAATAAACCCCAAAGGTAGAAGAAGACAAGAAATAACTAAGATCAAAGATGAATTGAAGAAGATAGACACATGAAAAGCCTTCAAAAAATCAAGAAATCCAGGAGCTATTTTTTTAAAAAAATAATAAAATAGACAGCTAGCTAAACTAATAAAGAAGAAAAGAGAGAATAAATAGACACAATCAGAAATAATAAAGGGGCTATCACCACAGACCCCAGAGAAATACAAACGAACATTATGGAATACTATAAACACCACTATGCACATAAGCTAGAAAATCTAGAAGAAATAGACAAATTCCTGGACACCTTCACCCTCCAAGACTGAATCAGGAAGAAATTGAATCTCTAAATAGACCAATAATGAGTTCCGAAATTGAGGCAGTAATAAATAGCCTACCAAGCAAGATGGTATTAACACCTGAATCCTACCAGAGGTACAAAGAAGAGCTGGTACCATTTCTCCTGAAACTATGCCAAAAAATTGCAAAGGACAGACTCCTCCCTAACTTATTCTATGAGGACAGAATCATCCTGATACCAAAACCTGGAAGAGATGCAACAAAAATAAGAAAACTTCAGGCCGATATTCTTGATGAACATGGATGCAAAAATCTTCAATTAAATACTGGCAAACCAAATCCAGCAACACATCAAAAAGCTCATCCACCACGATCAAGCTGGCTTCATGTCTGGGATGCAAGTTTGGTTCAACACAGCCCAGTCAATAAATATGATCCACTACATAAACAGAACTAAAGACAAAAACCATGTGATTATCTCAGCTGCAGAAAAGGCCTTTGATAAAATGCAACATTGCTGCATGTTAAAAACTCTCAATAAACTAGTTATCGAAGGAACATACCTCAAAATATTAAGAGCCATCTATGACAAATCTACAACCAATATCATACTGAATGTGCAAAAGCTGGAAGCATTCCCCTTGAACACCAGCACAAGATAAGGATGCTCTTTCTCAGCACTCCTATTCAACATAGTATTGGAAGTTCTGGCTAGGGCAATCAGGCAAGGGAAAGAAATAAAGGGTATTCAAATAGGAAGAGAGGAAGTAAAATTATCTTTGTTTGTAGAAGACATGATCCGATATCTAGAAAACCCCATTGCTTTAGCCCAAAAGCATCGTAAGCTGACAAGCAACTTCAGCAAAATCTCAGGATATAAAATTAATGTGCAAAACTGACACAAAACAAGGTTGCCCGTTTTTAGCACTACTATTCAACATAGTACTGGAAGTTCTGGCCAGGACAATTGGGCAAGAGAAAGAAATAAATTGTATTCAAATAGGAAGTCAAACTGACTCTGCAGACGACATGATCCTATATCTAGGCAACACCATCGTCTGAGCCCAAAAGCTTCTTAAGCTAATAAGGAACTTCAGCAAAGTCTCAGGATACAAAATCAATGTGCAAAAATCACCAGGATTCCTATTCACAACAACAGGCAAGCAGAGAGACAAATTATGAACGAACTCCCACTTACAACTGCTACAAAAAGAACAAAATACCTAGGAACACAGCCAACAAAGGAAGTGAAGGACATCATCAAGGAAAACTACAAACCGCTGCTCAAAGAAATCAGAGAGGATGCAAACAAATGGAGAAACATTCCATGCTCAAGGACAGGAAAAATCAATGTCATGAAAATGGCCATATTGCCCAAAGTAATTTATATGTTCAATGCTATTCCCATTAAACTACCATTGACATTCTTCACAGAATTAGTAAAAAGCTATTTAAAAATTCATATGGAGCAAAAAAGAGTCAAATAGCCAAGACAGTCCTAAGCAGAAAGGACAAAGCTGGAGGCATCATGCTACCCAACTTCAAACTATACTATGAGGTTACAGTAACCAAAATAGTATGGTGCTGGTATAAGAACATGCACATAGACACATAGAAGAGAATAGAGAGCTCAGAAATAAGACCACGCAGCTACAACCATCCGATCTTTGACAAACATGGCAAAAACAAGCAGTGGGGAAAGGACTCCCTATTTAATAAATGGTGCTGGGAGTGCTGGCTAGCTATATGCTGAAAATTGAAACTGGACCCCTTCCTTACACCATCTACAAAAAGTAACTCAGGATAGATTAAAGAAAAATGTAAAACCCAAAACCATGAAAATCCTAGAAGAAAATCTAGGCAATATCATTCAGAACATAGGCACGGGCAAAATTTTCATGACGAAAACACAAGCAATTGCAACAAAAGTAAAAATTGACAAATGAGATATAAACTCAAGACCTTTTGCACAGCAAAATAAACTATCATTAGAGTGAACAGACAATCTACATAGTGGAAGAAAATTTTTGCAATGTTTCCATTTGACAAAGATCTAATATTCAGAATCCACAAGGAACTTAAACAAATTGACAAGAAAAAACAAAACGCTATTAAAAAGTGGGCAAAGGAATGACACTTCTCAAAAGAAGACATTCATGTGGTCAACAAACATATGAAAAAAAGCTCAACGTCACTGATCATTAGAGAAATTCAAATCAAAACTACAACCATTGTGGAAGACAGTGTGGCAATTCCTCAAAGATCTAGAAGCAGGAATACCATTTGACCCAGCGATCCCACTACTGGGTATATGCCCAAAGTAATATAAATCATTGTATTATAAAGATATGTGCATGCGTATGTTCACTGCAGCACTATTCACAATAATGAAGACACGGGATCAGCCTAAATAACCCTCAGTGACAGACTGGACAAAGAAAACGTGGAACATATACACCATGGGATACTATGCAGCCATAAAAAGGAATGAGATCATGTCCTTTTTGGGAAAATGGATGGAATTGGAAGCCATTATCCTCAGCAAACTAACACAGGAGCAGAAAATCGAACACTGCATGTGCTCACTTATAAGTGAGAGCTGAATGATGAGAACACATGGACACACAGTGGGAACAACATACATTGTGGCCTGTCAGGCAGGTGGTGGGAGGAGGGAGCACATCAGGAAGAATAGCTAATGGATGTTGGGCTTAATACCTAGGTGATGGGATGATCTGTGCAGCAAACCACCAGGGCACGCATTTACCTGTGTAACAAACCTGCACATCCTGCACATGTATCCCAGAACTTAAAAAAAAAAAAAAAGTGGAAGAAATAAAAGGAAAGTATCTCCAGTCATAAAAGGCCCAGTATTTCTAAGTTAAATAAATTGACTGAATGGTGGAGCAAATCTCAGATTAAGGGTATTACCTTATTACACAGTCTATTGTTTAGGTTAGCTTAAACTATTAAATGAGAGAGAGAGAGGCACAGAGGTGAGGAAGGAAAGAAATAAGGCGAACTTGGGAACTAAGTCAAGAAAAATTTTGTATTGTGAATACTGGCACATGTAACTGATAGAAAGCAAGTACACGAGAAACCTAACACATTTTTAAGAGATTATATTGCCAAAGGAGCACTGCTTGCAAAAGTCTGTGACTGTTAAACTTTAAAACAATTTTCAATCCTTCAAACTGTATGAACAGGATTTGGCTATGAGCATTCCATGTTTCCAGAGGAGGGTATACTCTGCCAAACCTATTTCAGATATGGCTGTGGAAAAGTAAGGTCAAGGAAGAACCTTTCGGAGGATAAAATAGGAGCCACAGAGGGTGGTTCTTCACAAGATATCTGATTCAGGTTCTCCTTACTGAAATCCACACTGCCAGAGAGGCTGTACAATGCCTATGGTAAAGGATCTCATTGTGTGCTACTGTTCTCCCATTTTTCCTGATTTTGAATAGAAGTTTGTTTTTGTTTTTGTTTTTGTTTTTGAGGTTTTGCTGTCCCTGATCTATATGTAGGTATATAGTGGGGGTTTGGATGTGTTAGTGTTTGGTGTCTGTGTCAGGAAGATGGCAGTGGATTGTCTGTCTATTACAAGGTGCCACAACATTTGGCTTGCACATCTTTTAACATTCAGGGCTTTGAGTTGGTAGATGATGCTGAATAAAACTTTGAAGAACATTAAGATGTCTCCACTGGAGAAGGAATAAGCATATTCTCTGTGTGAAGATAAAAATGCAATGGAAAGTTGGGAAGAGGAAGGGTAAACTCTGGCAGAGACTTACTTGTTGATAAACAATTACAATTGCCTTTCCTCCCAGCACAAAGCTAGACTATAGTTCCCTGTCTCCCTGGAGATAGGTGTGGCCATGTGACTGAGTTGGGGTCAGTGGACCATGAGTGTGTGTGATATGCACTGTTGCCACCATCAAACCATAAAATGCTCCTTTATGACTGTGAGGCAAACTACATTTTGTATTTTCCTATCCTCTGCTGAGCAGAGGAGACTTAGAAGTCCTGTGCTGAGGTACAGCTGTATGTAGGAAAGAGGCTAGTCCTCTGAATGACCATTGTTAATGCTGATTAGACTTATGCTCCCAAGGAATAAACTTCCATTCTGTAAAGCCACCGAGCTTCTGGAGCTTATTTGTTATATCACAATCTCAAAATCCCAAAGAATATATCAAGTAGGTGGATAGACAATTGGGTTGAAATCTTAGAAAAGAGGTCTTCCTTAAAGATTGTAAGTCAATGTAAGAAGTGATGATGCTATGGCCATGGAGGGGATCTCCTTGGGGAAGATTATAGCGTTACTTTAGTAGAGAATCTACAGCTGAGTGTTGAAACACAAATATTAATTAGCCAAGTGGATAAGCCTACAAAGTAGAAATAAGAGGAGCATTCAGGGTGATCAGAGGAATAGGAGCTAAGGTGTGAGAGGAGTATATTAAGAAAAAAAAGTGCATCAGTTGTTCTTGAAGGTAGCTTAAAATCCAAATAAGACAAGGACCTCCAAGCCCTCTGAAATGGATATGGTTGATAACCTATGGGAAAGCTGCTTTTGTGAGTGGATCTATACCCAGAAGCTAGACTGGAAAGGGTAGATCAACCTGTAAGAGAAGAAGAAATTGAAACAATGAACCCAGGCAACTTTTCCAGAAAATTTTTCTGTGAAAGGGGAAAAGATAGGATGCTAATGAATAACTTGGGTTTATTTTTGTCTGGTTTTTTTTTCCTTTTTGTACAAATAGAGATTCTTGAATGTGTTTAGAAATGAATACTTTTGTTCTATTTCTGGTAGTCTAACAATATTAGAACCATGAGCAATTACTCTACCACAAGACAATGACTAAAAAGTACTCAACAAATTTCAGATGAGATCCTTAAATGTAGAGTAGAATTTAATAAAATTCAACATTCATTTGCTGTTTAAAAGTGATATGCATTCTGTTAATAGAAGAGAACTTCTTTATTCCAATCTGCAGTATCTACAAAAAACTTGTGACAAATGTCAGACTTAATGGTAAATGATGAGATAATTCTCTTCAAGATCAGGAACAAGGCAACGGTGCTCACTATCACCATTTATATTTCACATTTTTTCTGTAGGTCCCAGATGTTATAGGGAGTAGGGGGAGTATTAAAAAAAGCCTGAATATTGAACAAAGGAAACAAAACTGTGATTAATGAAGGGTATATGGTTATCTACACAGGAAGAACAAAATAATTCTGTAAATTGTCAAAATCTATGAGTGTTTAACAACTTTGCTACATATGAATTTATGTATAGAAATCAAATGAATTTCTATAGTTCAACTATGAAGAGTTTGACAGTGTAACCCTGAGAAAATATGACTTTCAATAGCAATTGTAATATTTGGTCATACCTAGAAATAATTATAAATAGCCAAAGGTATGTAAAAAATATATTTAGAAATTATTTTTCATTGTGAAAGTAACAAGAATTTATTATAAGACAGAAAAGAAAAATATATATTTCTGTGGACTGGAAGGCTCAAAATCACTTTTTAGAAAATAAACAAATGTCTGGCAGCAGTTGCAGGATGGTGCAGTGAACGGGTGTTGGGCAGGGCCCAGTATCAGAGGATGGGGAGCAGGCAGCTGAGAACTTACTTGCCCCTGTGAAGATGTGAAATGGCAGAACACAGAAACACATATGTGCGAGGCTCCAAGCCACCTCTCGTGTATTTTATTGTTTCACTGAATTTCAAAAACAAAAGCAAAAGAAAATCATTAAAAATTTCAACAATGACTGCAGAGCATTAAACCCCAGGATCTGGGATTCTTCTGAGCACAGGGCCTATGTAACTACACTGGCCACATGTCCATGAAGCTGATCCTACTGTCAAGTCCTGCCATTATATAATGTAATTTTATTGGTTTATTGGACATGAGAATTTTTAATCTCTCAACGATTCTCATGTTTAGCAAAGATTGAGAACTGCTCCCTAGAGAATACCTTGCATGTGTGTACCAAGAGAAATGTACTAAGATGCTCAGGCCACACTATTTATAATTTTTACAAATGGAAAAAAGGCTACACATGCCAGCTATAGAATGAATAGATATATTTGCAATAGAATATTACATAGCAGTACAAAATAAGTCACTAGTTCTACATCACAACATGGTTTCATTTCAGGATACTAAAGGGGCAAAAAAATGTGATTCCATTTACGTAATGCTGAAAACATGAAAAACTAAACAACATATTGATTGGAGTTTTTTTAATGTGGCAAAATTATAAAGGGACGCAAGGAATTAATAAACACCAATTTCTGTATTGGGAAAGAAAAGAATGTGATATTGAGGAGCACTTACAAGAACTTCAAAACTCATGACAATGTTATTTTTCTTTAAATGATAAATATAATTATTCTTCATAATTATATTTATATTATAAAGTTTGTTTTGAACTATTAATCATGTAGTGAAAATTATCCTTTCAAAAAGCAATGGAAATTATCTAGTTGAGGAAGAATGGTTGAATATTCAAAACATGATTTAAAAACTTTGCCCTTTACATAACTCAGATAACACATAGTAGGGTCCAGTTCCAAGCCCAAGACTATGGCCTGCCAGGTCATCACTTTGTCATCAGGATCATTAGGAGGTATGCAGATCAATGAGTCTTCACATATCCACACAAACAGCTGACACAGGCAACAAAAGTGTCATTTACTGATACTAAAGACGCAGGATATTTTAAGCACAGTATAGGAGTAGGTAAGAAGAAATAGAATATTTCCAATAAGTCACTGAAAAGATGTTCTGTATTATTTATAATAAAAATACAATTTAAAAATAACGAAATTTTTCTCATTAAAAATGTAATTGAACATACTGTTTTTTTTTCCATTCCTACCAAATTTAAAAATGCACAAATGCACAAATGGACTAGTAATTCCACCATTTGAAACCTATTCTCTTGAAATGCCAGTGCATATGTGCAATAACATTTATTGTAGCAATGTCTGTAAAAATAATTGCATTCAAACAAAATATCCACATTAATAGATTAGTTAACAATTATGATGTAGCTATACTATAAAATATGATGTAATCTTTAAAAAGAATTAAGCTACCATATATATAAATACTCGGAAATGGGTCTACCATGTATTTTTTAAGTTTAAAAAGCCAGCTGTAAAACAATTAGTTTGGTTGCCTTAAAAAATGACGTGTGTGTGTGTGTGTGTGTGTGTCAGAGTAATGTAAACATGTATATACAAGGTATTCAAAGTATGTATGTATTACAAGTAAAGAAAAAGTTCAAAAGAATATACACCAACCTTATTAACATTGGCTGTCTCTTGAGAATGGGATTGTTTCTGTATTCTTTAAATTTTTTTAAGCATGTATCACATTTGTATTGCTATGTTTTCCATCCCTTGTAGGGTTTACTAAACAGAGGTTTTCTGCTTTTTCTTAATTCTCTTTCTCCTCCTCCTCCACCTTTCCTCTTTTCTCTCCTACTTCTTCTTTTCCTTCTCTTTCTTCTCTTTCTTCTTCTTCCTCTTTCCTCTTCTTCTTACCCTCCTCCCCGTTTCTCCTCTTCCTCTCCTCTTTTCTCTCCTCCTAACTTCTCCTTCTCCTTCTTCTCTTCCTTGCTGTTTTCTCTTCCCCCTCCCCTCCTCACCCCTCCTTTTCCTCTTCCTCCTCTTCTTTCTCCTTTTTAATTATTCAAATGAAGGAGCTGAGTCTTCAGGGGCAGAATGGTGATATTTCATACCTCATTTACTGACTATACAACTGGTATTAAAAAAACAAGGCTCTAGGAAATGCAAAAATAACATTTCTTTTTTTTTTTTTTATTATACTTTAAGTTCTAGGGTACATGTGCATAACGTGCAGGTTTGTTACATATGTATACTTGTGCAAT
>NW_012118599.1:1671798-1694608 GCF_000951035.1 Colobus angolensis palliatus
CCAAGGTTATCTATAGATTCAATGCCATCCCCATCAAGCTACCAATGAGTTTCTTCACAGAATTGGAAAAAACTGCTTTAAAGTTCAAAAATAACATTTCTATCAGCTTAAGGTACACCCTCCCACTCCTTCGGTATAATGGACTCAAAACAATAATGGATCCTTTAATCCTTTCCGTGTCTATGGTCCTCTATCTCTTAACTAACTTTTCTCTCTTCCATGGCCCTCATTTCTCTGTTAGCTCTAAGGGTCACAAATTTGTTCTGTGCTACAGATTATCACAGACAACTAAGTTTGTTGTGAATCTGGAGGTCAGCAGGTAAGTGGAGGTTGGTGACAGAACACATGGTTTGTTCAGGATGCTCTTCTGCCTGAGTGTTGTCATGCACACAGGAATGGACAAGGGCTCTTCGATGCATTTTCCAAGTTTAGTTCTCAGAACAGAACTACGAAGTTCAGACTAACAGGGCTTTGGAGAATATGGAACAGATACAAGTTTTTTGTTTGTTTGTTTGTTTTGTTTTGTTATTTTTTTTTCATTATCATTTCACAAACAGGAGAATATAGTGGGCTCCAAGTCAACCAGCCAGGGTCATGACTATACCATACCCAATGTAAAACCCTGGGTAAGCTATTTAATCTTATAAATTTATTTTCAGATGATGTTATGTTCCAAGAAAGTGTTTTTCAAACTTCAGCGAACAACATGTTAGTAAGTTTTAAAATCAATTTAGTGAGTAGTGATCAGCATTGGGGAACAATAGAATAAAGCAATAAAAATTTGTGAGAAACAGAGTATATTGCATAAAAAAGAGAGTACAAAGCTAATATAAACATATATTACTTACTGTGGCCTAAGCTCAAACGAGTTTGAGAAACAATACATTTAATTAAGCAAATGTGACAGACTCAAAAGCCTCCCTTCACTGTCGTCTCAGTTCTATTCAGTTGACCCTTTCAGGTAAAGAAAGCAGAAGCTAAAGGGTTTTGGAAACATACTGTAATGACGGATCTTTTGAAAATGCATGAGAATGCTAGGCCAATGTAAGAAGCCAGGGCAATGATGGGAGACATATTTCCTTCAAAAAATGTCCTGGTGCTACTTCCATATATTTGAGGCAATGGATAAAGATTTGTTAGAATTAGCAAGGCCTAAGGACTTGGTTTTTGGTTTTATTTGGAATTTTTGCTATTAATTCAAGTACAGTCATCACTCCATATCTGTGAGTTCTGCACCCACTGACTCAACCAACTTTGGATCAAAATGTTTGGGAGAAAAAAACAATTTTAGAATAGCACAACAAAATGTATATCAATGTAAGATACATTATAACCATGATTTACATGGCATTTACCGGTAAATAATGTATTAGATATTATAAGTAATCTAGATATTATTTAAAGTATATGGGAGGATATACATAGGTTATATGCATGCAAATACTACCCCATTTTTTATCAGGGACTTGAACATGAACAAATTTTGGTTTCCATTTGAGTCCTGGAACCACTTCCCCATGGATACCAAGGTACAACTCTACCAAGAACTGTGACCAAAGACCTTTGAGGTTCCTTTAAATTTCCAATCCTGTCATTTGAAATTCCTAGTCTTAGCAGGTAATATTTGGAACAAAAACTTCCACTTCTTAGGTAAGTAAAGACAAGTGAAAACATTTTGAATTTTCATTTTTCTAAAGCATTCACATAGTACTTTAATGTTTATGGATTTTCAAATGTCCATCTTTAGTACCTCTGCAAATTTTTTGCTCTGAAAAGGTTATAGTAAGCAAACACTATGAAAATCAAACACAATCATTGTTATATTTGAGAAAAACAAGTTTAGAACTAGAATTAGGAAGTTTTGACCTATATTTTTAGAGAATTCATGCCAAAAATCTGAGTCATTATTAACCTGTAGAATCAACATTTTCCTTCATACAATGCAATATTAGAAAGAACCTATAAATAACTGTTATTATATAACAGTATATATTACTGTTTAATTTGGTTAATACCAGATTGGTTATTTGGTATTTTCCTGCTATAATCATATGAGACATTCATTATAAGTACTTTCAGTTTCAACAGAACTAATGCTAATAAGAGAGGAAAATCAGAAAATACGACTTATACAACACTGCAATTCTTCTATCATGATTTCAGTTGAAATGTATCAGTAGTGCTAATTCTAGAAATTGTGGATATACCACAGAAAACACTGTTGAAATCAAAACCATACACTCTGAGTTGTATATCTATTACCTAATACACAACAAATCACAATTTTTATCATATTTGGCTAATGTGCATCTCCTAAATATCTGTAAGGAAAAATAGAAATAGTATAGATCTATTATCTGTCAAACATTTCCAATAAATATAAATATTTGGTTTGCTATGAAACAGTAAATATTCATTATTTCCTTCTAGAGACAGTACCTGCAGATATGGTAGTTACAACTAGGGACCTAGGGGTAGGGGCCTGGGGAAGTTTAGGGACATAGATGGTTGCATGGTCTAACCCTGAAGATGGATAATAGAGAGGTTTTGAATTAGTACATAATCACATCTGTAGGTTCTTTCCTTAAGACTCAGAAAAGTCTCTCTTGACCATTTGCTCACTTTGAGATGCTGAACAAATTATTTAAATTACTAAATATCAATTTTCTTGCCCCTAAATTAAATAATAACTTTGTAAAATACGTTTTCTATCTCATCATTTTAGGTTGATTAGCAGACGTGTTGAAGACCAAGGGGAGAAAAACTAAACTGAAGAGTGAATATATTGTACATAGATCGGGACAGCCAATTATAGGAGGTTGTTAGAGTAATGTCCCTGATTAATCTGACCTTGAATATTCACATCTTTACATATTCCACTCCCACAATGACTCTGAGGTTGCCCATTGTGATTTGCTTGGTTCAGTGAAATATTTACAAATGTGACAGAAGCAGATAAAGATAGCTGCACAATGGGGTTTAGCCATTAAGAACTATTTTGCTGCCATGTAAGAGTTTTTGGCTATACTACTGAAGATGTTATATGGAAAAGAACCATACCATCCCAGCAAATGGTGTCTGCTAATACCACCTTGGACCAAACAGCCTCAGCAGAGCCTGTCGGTACCAGATGACAATAGGCACATGAGTGACCCCCAAAAAGACCATCAGAAGAGCCATCCAGATAAGCCAAGTCCAACGTGCAGAATTGTGAGCAAATAAATGGTTATTGTTTGAAGCTATTGTTTTGTTACTTAGTATAGATACTTGTGGTTTGTTATGTAGCAATAGATACTTGATATATCCATTTATCTGACAGAATAAGTCTTCCATGCTTTTGATATTAAAATCAATAAATTAAGAGTGACCTATCATATAAATTTTTAAAATGTACTATTTTCAGGTAAGTGAGTAAAATAGTAAATATGCAGAACATAATCAGAAAGCAAATTTTCAAATGCAATAGCAAACACAAAAATGTCTGTGCCATGCTGGATTACCACTTTGTACTGTATAGACAAACACAAAATAGATAGATAGATAGACAGATAGATAGATAGATAGATAGATAATTTTAGTTGGGGAACTTACTGAAACATGATTTTCTATGAAGCATGTGCTGGAAAATCTTGCACAAAGATTCCTCACTTTGTGTAATGGTTCTACAGTTACATTGCACTTGAAGGACTGTCCCAAGGATATCTATGTAAGCAGCTTTGCAGTCATCACTTCCTGAACAAGTGAGGTCCCGTTTGCTTAAGGAGCTAATGCAATTCTCATCTTCATGGCACTTTCTAGTCACACGCTGCCAGCATTTTGACTGAAATGTTCTATAGTGCCTCCTAGAGAAAGAGTGAAGAAAAATAATTAGTTTTAAATCATACTATTTCACAATAACATGTGATCCCCCATCACCTAATGAAAGACATGGAACACAATGCCTCCAAGATGCTAGTACATAGTTGAAAAGTAAATTTGTAATTTCAAAAATCACCATAGGGAGTGTGAAAGAAATTGTAATCTTGTGAATTATTGTCCCTTTATTGTGATGAAAGACAAAGGCTAAGTTGAGGATTCCCTGGATGGATTTCCCTTTATTACTAATTGTATTCCACTATATGATGATTTGAGGTATGAACTACTTCAGAGATTTCTTGGCAATGTTTTATTCTGAATATAGTTTTGTGGCTAGCCTTTGGCCACTGTGTCACACCAAGTGATTTCAAATAAGATACTTGACCTTTCAAGTCAGTTATCCCACAGGATGGGAGGTGCTTTATACTTTCTTAACAGATTAAGCAGACTAATTAGAATGTACAATATGTTGTGAGGTATAAGATTTCTGATTATGTATTTGATTATTAGTATAATAAAATTGAGTAAGTCTGGATAATGTACACTAATTTCATTTTTGAATTTATTTTACAATCAGAATATATTTTCATTAATGGATGTAAGAATGAAAATCTTTCAATTTAATCTTTGTCACCTAAAATTGCTTTTTGCTTTTTCTTGAATAGGTTGCCATCAAACATGTATCAAAGCCCTATGAGTACATGATATTTTCATGAAGTTACTTGTCCACATGGATGCTGCTATGTTAAAAAACCAAAGCTCAATTGTTTTTAATAACCGAATATTTAAGTCATCTTAAAGGATAAGCTTTTAAATACAATATTGAAGATTAATTCATGTACATTAAATTTATAATAAAGGAAATACTGCAAATTTTCTGAACATATAATTATTAGGCCAGAAGAACAAACATTCCTTCAATGCAGTTAAGGGTTACATATAAGATATATTCTAAATGTAAGTTTTGGAAGTATTGATTGTTGCTTAGATAGAGAATATATCTGTACCTATATGCTATTTGTTAATTTTAAATATGTGCTTTACTAAGTTTAAATTGCATGATTTATCTACTTACAGATAAGTAGATACATTTTCACTCAGAAAAAATGACATGAAATTTTGCCAAAATGATGAACTAAATAATATTTAATTAAAAATAATATACTACTTTGGTACACTGTAGTCCGAAACCATTTGAAATATAAATGGACTAAAGTCTCCAATTAAAAGACATAGTATGGCTGAATGGATTAAATGGATGAAAAATAAAATGAGCCAATGATCTCTTACCTCTAAGAAGCATACAGCATCTATAAAAAAACACATAGAGTGAAAATAAAAGGATAAAAAAAGATATTCTATGCCAATGGAACCAAAAAAAGAAGCAGGAGTAGCTATACTTTTGTTAGACAAAATAGAATTCAAGACAAACACTATAAAAAGAGATAAGGTAATTATGTAATGATAACGGGTTCAATTCAGCAAGAGGATATAACAATCGTAAATATATATGCACCCAACACTGCAGTACCTAGACATGTAAAGCAAATACTATTAGAGCTAAAGAGAGAGACTTCAACATTTCACTTTCAGCATTGGATGGATCATTCAAACAGAAAATCAACAAAGAAACATCAGACTTACTCTGCACTATAGATAAAATAGACCTGATAGATATTTACAGGACATTTCATAAAATAGCTGAAGAATACACATTATTCTCCTCAGCATGCAGATCATTCTCAATGATAACCCATATATTAGCTAACAAAGCAAGTCTTAAAATTTTCAAAAAATTGATATCATATCAAGTATTTTCTCTGATGACAATGGAATAAAACTAGAAATGAATAACAAGCGGAACTTTGAAAACTATATGCATACAGGGAAATTAAACAATATGCTCCTGATTGACCAGTGTGCAAATAAAGAAATTAAGAACAAAATTTAGAAGTTTATTAAAACAATGAAAATGGAAGCACAACATACCAAAACCTATGAGATATGGCAAAAGCAGCATTAAGAGGAAAGTTTATAGCAATAAGCACCTACACCAAAAAAGTAGAAAAACTTCAAATAAACAAATTAGCAATGCATCTTAAAGACCTAGAAAGGCAAGAGCAAACTGAACCCAAAATTAATAGTAGAAAATAAATATGAATAAATATCAGAGCAGAAATAAATGCAAGTGAAACAAAAAAAACTCAGAAGATTAACAAAATGAAAAGTTGGTCTTTTGGAAAGATAAAATCTCTAAACCATCAGCCAGACTAATAAAAAGAGACAAAACCCAAATAAAAGAAATCAGAGATTAAAAAGGAAACATTACAGCTGATGCCACAGAAATTCAAAGGATCATTAGAGACTACTATGAGCAAATATATGCCAATACCTCAGAAAATCTAAAATGGATACATGAATAAATTTGTAGACACAAACAACCTAGCAAGATTGAACCATGAAGACATCCAAATCCTGAACAGACCAATAACAAGTAATGAGATCGAAGCTATAATAGAAAGTTTCCCAGCAAGGGAAAACCTAGGACCTGATGCTGAATTTTACCAAACACTTAGAGAAGAACTAATACCAATTCCACTCAAAATATTTCCAACAATATAGGAGGGAATACTTCCAAACTTATTCTATGAGGCCAGTATCAACCTAATACCAAAACCAGATGAGACATTCCAAGGAAAGTAAACTATAGGCCAATTTTCCTGAAGAACATTAATGCAAAAATCCTCAACAAAATCCTAGCAAACCAAATTCAACAACATATTAAGATTTTTCATCATGACCACGTGAGATTTATCCTAGTGATGCAAGGATGGTTCAATATATGCAAATCAATCAGTTTGATACATCATATCAACAAAACGGAGGACATAAAAGATATGATCCTTTCAATTGATGCTGAAAAAGCATTTGAAAAGTTCTACATTCCTTCATGATAAAAGCCTCAAAACCTGGATATAGAAGGAATATACCTCCACAGAATAAATGCCATATATGACACACCAGACCAATAGCTAGTATCATATGGAATGGGGAAGAACTGCAAGCTTTTCCTCTAAGATCTGTAATGAGACAAGGATGCCTACTTTCATCATTGTTATTTAACATAGTACTGGAAGTCCTAGCCAAGCAATTAGACAAGAGAAGGGGGGAAAAAGGCAGGGCGCGGGGGAGTATCCAAATTAGAAAGGTAGAAAAAGTATCCTTGTTTGCAGATTATATAATTTTATATTTGAAAAGACCCAAAGACTCCACCAAAGAACTCTTCAAACTGATCAACAGATTCAGTAAATTTGCAAGATATAAAATTAATATACAAAAATCAGTAGCATTTCTATATGTCAACAGCAAACAATCTGAAAAATAAATCTTCTAAAAGTAGTCCCATTTACAGTAACTACAAATAAAATAAGACACTCGGAATATGTCTAAATGTCCAAAAAAGACTAAGCAAATTAATTAAGCTACATCCATGCAATGGCATACTCTATAGCTATTCAAACATTTAAGAACTTTCTGTTTTAAAATTTCTTCTAAGAAAAATGGGACAGATGTGCAGAACGGGCAGGTTTATTACGTAGGTATGCATGAGCTATGGTTGTCTGCTACACCTATTGACTCGACCTCTAAGTTCCTTTCCCTCTCTCCCTACTCCCCAACAGACCCTGATGTGTGAATTTTCTTATATGCAATTATGGAAAGACCTTTAATCTACATTTAGGGAAAACTAACAAAAATAATATATAGAGAAGGATATCATATGGTGCCATCTTTTTAAAATCAATTAAATAAAAATACATGCATATTTTAAAGTATTTAGAATATTTTCTAAGCAAATAGCTTGTCATTACTTTTTAAGTTAATATATAAAAATACAATGTATTATAATTTTCCATAAATACCCAGACTTTTGTGAAATTGGCAAGACATAATCTCACCTCCCAGAGGGTATCTGTACTAGAGAAAATTACTTGAGAAATGGCCCTTAAATTGTCCTCTTTGGCTTTTAAAAAATAAAGGAATTTCAAAACCCATCATGAATTGAAAAATCTGGAACAGGGACAGAAACTGTATTTTAAAACTGAAGTGCCCTGTTTTGCCTATGTACAGGCTCTTCTGCAAAAAAGGTAAGTATCATAAAGGGCTTAATATTCTCATTGAAGAAGTGGTTTTCCACTTGGAGATTTGTTTTCCATCTGAATTACATTAACAATAATTTAATATAAATGCTGGACATCTCCCTAAGGCAAAATTTCCTCAGGAAAATGATAGGATTTGTCTTTTCACATTGACTACTAATATTATATAACATTTCCATCACCTCTATAAAGTACTCATTAAGGGACTATTTGCACATAGTGAAAGGAAATTGAAGACACACAGTCCTTACACTTGAACTAATCTAAGAAAGAAATTACATGAGAAGAAATATGTATATGTACATTACAATATAAAAATTAAGTGTACAATATTCCAAAGTGAGAGGAAGGGAGATGACGTTTTTTGAGTGCTTATCCCACTCCAGACCCCACACCAAACATTTTCAGAAGGTGGTTAAACCCGGGAGTCCTTATTGAGGAAAATCATCAACTCTGTGCCAGTCCATCTGAGAAGGTGTTGATACCAAGGGGAGGTTAGTGTAAGAGTGTGTGCTTCAGAGTCTATCACAGGAAGTCTCAAGGACTGTAGCAGCAGAGCCATCCTTGCTATTAAAATATTTTCTTTGATGTGGATGCTCAGAAATACCATGCTTTGAAGGTTGAATGCTAATGGCTTCCAGATAATTAGATAGCACCTCTAAAGCCCTGGCACTGGAATCAGGCAAAGCTGGGAACCCACCTGTGAATAAATCTGATATTTTCATAGTGATTGTTATTGAAACAATGGTGTCCCCTGGCCCTGGCTGGTTAAAATATTATTAGGTTTCATCATTGATGTAGGAATGTGATAGTCAGAAAGGCAGAATAGTAATAGTTTTAGTTCATTTGATGTGAGAAAAGTAGTGTACTCAAACGTGTTTACCATATTTCTTTGATTTCAGAAGATACCATAATTTATGTACAACAACAATAACAACAAAAAATACCTGTGGGGACTTAAATTATGAAAAATGTCTTTGTCATTGACCTTAAAAAATTATTTCAAATATGTCAGGGATGTTAAAATATGTAAAAAGAAATCACATCTTAGAATCAATGAAATATAGTATTTCTCTAATAAGGATTTTTGAGATGATAAATGAGTTGGAAAACTTAAATTGCATTATAAAAGTTATTTTGTCACTGCCTTTATTGTTCACTCAAGAAAAATAAATAATAAGCCTTAAAATAACTGACACACATTTGCATGAAAAATTCTCAAATATTATTTTAAGAACTTTGATATCGTATGTGATAAGTTGACGAAATATGTCAGTGCTCTAGGACTCTGCTTAGCTCTTTACCACTTATTTCATAGAATGTGTGCTATGGGGAAGCAGTTCTTTTTAACAAATATTTACAAGATCTGGAACTACTTTGCAAGTTACAGTGACTGAGAATAAGAGTAGACATAGTTAAAAAGCTTAAAAAAAGAATTTTACTAAGAACTTTCAGGAAGTTGGTATCATTACTTTTTTTGGTTTTTTTGTCAGTGGTTGAAACAAGGGGACAATATGACAAATCACACACTAAGCCACCTACGTGTCCGAAGTCCTAGGCAGTGTCCCTCAAGCCCTTATATGATGTAGGACTATTCACACCCACTCAATTAAATCTCTCATCTCGTCCCTATTTCTCTCCCCTTTGCACACTCTACCCTCACAGCTTTTCTAACATGCCACATACATGTTTTCCTAAGCTGGCTCGTCAGTTTGCTTAGTATCTCCTCTCTCAGTATCTACTGAGATAGGCCCATTTTCTCACTTCAGCTATTGTAAAATGCTTCTTGTTGGGGCCACCCCATTTACCCTGCAACTCTTTCAGCCCATTCACAATCCCTTTTATTCTGTTCTTTTTTAATCTCCAGAGCACTCACTGCCTTAAAACAACATATACATTTTTAATTTAATATTTGTCTTCTCTCTGGACTATAAGATCCATAGGCATTTGTTTCTCTTATTCATCATTGCCTAGAGTAGTAGTAGGTGCTTGGTTACCCTTTGTTGAATTAATAAATAAATGAGTAACGTTACTCCCCCAAGAATCAAAGGTGTGAGGTTGGAAAGAGGAGAATGAATACATTTCTACGATCATGGCATACATGTGTGCTAGGGATGTCCAAATGCTACTTGTATACAGCATCCTTGACATAAGTAACTCCAACAAAGACTCTATCTTAGATTTCATAGGGTGCTTTTCCAACAGGGATAAAATATTTTGCTAAATAAACAAGACTGCATCCAACCAGATAAGGACATAAACAAGTATACTCTTCCACTATCAGTCTTCTCAAGAGGACTCTGTGGCCACAAATAGAGTAGGACTTCAGCAGCTCAAAATGGCTATCTTACCTGACACCGTCTTGCTATCACTCATGATAAGCACTCAGCATCTGCTGCCAACAATTCTCCCAACATCGAAGACTCTTCCTTGCAAGATCGATGGACAGCCCAGATAAGACCAGAGGAATCTTTGTTTTTGTCACTCTTCTGGAGTGACAAACCCTTTTTGCTATCCCTTTTCTCTTAATGTTAAATGTTACTTTGTTGTGGAATGTTTAACCTATAACCCTTATATATTGATTATGTATACTATTATGTATGGTTTGCAATACTGACTGATTTGTGGAGTGGCTTCAGTCTGTGTACCCACGGCGCTGAAAACAAAGTGAATGAGAAGTACTAAGGAGAATTGCCTCCTTGGGAACTCCATGTAGCTCATGGCTTTTGGGACTGAACAGTATTAAAGCCTGACATTGTGAAAAGACACAAATGTGTGTGGACCTGGTTATCTCTGACCTTGCACCACTCATATGAGTATTTAAGCTACCTTCTTCTTCCTGATCTCCAGTCTAAGACAGAAATAATTTATTTCAAAGTTTGAAGAGTCTCCTTGCCAAAATAATAAATTTGTAACAGCCTTATATAATTAAACAGAAAAAATTAAAAGGCTGATATATAAATCAGGTCTATTAACTAATTCATTAGACTAACTTGAATACATAATTTTTATAATACTATTTCATGGCTACCATATTTTGACATGCTGATTTTTTATTTCAAAAACCTATTCTGCATTTGAATTTCAAAGATGATACTGCACATGTACCACAGATTCAAAAAACTATGAATTGTCTGGCTTTATTTACACCATGTTGGATGATGGTGGGAACTCTAGCTAATGTAATGAGATCAAGTGTTAGGACTGGACTGTAACAAATAAGGTGCCGAAATAAGAAAGTAATGTATGAGTGTTTTTACCCACCTGCATAATTCATCATTTTGGCAGCTGCGAATTACATTGAGGCAAGTAGGGGGTGGAACCATGTTCAGTGCACATGGCTTGCTGTGAAGAGCTTCTTTGGACTGCTGACAAGGTATATCAGATTGAGAACAGTCACAAAAAGCCAACATCTGGGCAATGTTAAAAGGTATATTTTGATAGAAGAACCGTATGGCTGCTTGGCAGTGTTTCACATCACACGGATTTCCATTTGCTGAGCAAGCTTTAAGGTAAGAGGCCAACTGTGCATTACAGACCACATCCCCTACACATGCCTCTGCCACTTCCAAACAGGACCACATCCCTTTGAATCCTGAAAGCAATGATATGCCCAGGTTGTGGAAAAGTAAACACAAAGCTGTACATACAGAATCTGTAAAACACTGTGAGAAGTCTATGAGCAAAATACAATGATGTACCAATGTCCTATTTTGGGCAAACATTACATCTTTTAGAGTAAGTATGAATTTACTGAGACCTAAAGAGTAGACTTATTGGAATCATCTTTCATCTATACAGGATACACATTGTTATCTAGAGTGATGGGAAGTGTGCAGGGCCAAAATTGAGCTGAAGGAAAAATCTCCCAGTCCAGGGTTTTCAAATGCAAACAATAAATCTTCAGAAATTGCATTTGAACTATACAGCTTATGGTTAGCTCATTGGCTCAAGGCAAAATGATTCTTCTTCTGCTTCATGTTTTTGTGAGGGGAATCTTGAATAAAGGTTCCACATAGTTATTCTAGCATACGTAAATGTTTATATTCCGACAGAAACACAATTATACACAAAAACAGTTGGTGCCAAATAACTTATATGATCACAAATATCCATGAAATGTAATCAATATCTACTATTTGGGTTTTTGTCTGTTTGATTTTTGAGACAGGGTCTTGTTGTATAGTGGTGTGATCCCAGCTCACTGCAACCTCCATCTCCTGGGCTCAAGTGATTCTCCTGCCTCAGCCTCCCAATGAGCTGGGATCACAGCCACATGCCCCCATGCCCAGCTAAGTTTTGATTTTTGTTTTTGCTTTGTTTTTGCAAAGACAGGGTTTTGCCATGTTGTCCAGGCCGGTGTCAAACTCCTGGGCTCAAACGATCCACCTACCTCAGTCTCCCAAAGTGCTAGGACTACAGGTGTGAGCCACTGCGCCCAACCTGGTATTTGGTTTTAATTATTAAATATTTCTCAGCACATGTACAAATTGATAATGGAGGGGCAAAGTAGTTGCTCCAATGGATCACTAGTAAAAGAAATGAAATGACTTGGTTGCATTTTATTATATTAGAACTGTTAAATAACATAATTTATTTTGTATTGGCCTATCTTTAGGAAGCCTGGTAACTACCTTTTAAGTTATATTATCAGGTATTTGCAATGTAGATCAAAATCATAACTTATCAACATTACCATGATCGGAATGTGTAGTTAGATTCCATTTGAATTTATCCTCTTTCATGTTATCTAGAAGGAAAACAAAGAAACTATTTCATTACTGAACAATTTTCTGAATTTCCTAGGAAAATGTGAGCCACATTTATAAATGAGTAAAGTCCACATATATTCAAGCAAAAGTACATACAAGGTTATGTAACATGTATTTAGTCCTTGATATTCAAAATTAATGTGGTATAGATGAAGAAAATAAGCCTCTGAAATATCATTCAAGTGAGCTAAACAGCCCTGCTTTGAGGATTCAGTTACTTGAAGACTTAAATAAATGCTAGTGACTAGACTGCATGCATGGAGTAAACAAACACTGAGCGCTGACTGGGGGAGAAAAAAAAAAGAAAAAACAGAAGGAATATTTTCTGAACACCACCTCCCACCACAGTCCAGTATAGAAACCCTTCTCAGTAGGGTCTTCATTAATTTGAAATGCAATTTTAAACCCAGTTTCACCTCTGATTATCTTATCCTTCAAGAGTTCTTAGAAATTATAATTATAGTATTGAAAAATCTCATTAATGAAGATGAATGTTCATCTGATTCCAAAATCTTTCAAGGAACATTGGTTGGTTCCCTACTATGTACCAGGTGACAAACTGAGGATGTAAATCTGCAGTCCCTGTCATGGAGCATCCCACAGCCTAGAAAGAAATACAGACACACAAAACAAAGCCAAAAGAAACTAAAAGGAGCACTAATGTATCCACAATGTAGCAGGGGAGTCAGATGATAGGATTTTCATTTTGAAATGAAAATATCATTTTTTCATTGGATATTAAGATATTAACTTTTGTTATGGCATTAATGCACCTTCATGATTCAGTTATGTCCTAATATGAGCTGTTTGTTCATATTTCCTGCCTTCTAGTCTAGTGCATATATAAGATGGTACTATCACAGAAAGCTTACTTCTTTCTACCCTCAGGTGTGTCACGGCTTTCCAGACTCCTTATATTGTCCAAGCTATTCTCACTGTGCATTGTTTTCATTTTTTTAATTGATCAAGTCTCAGTTTGAGAACCACTCTTCTTCTTGATCCCACCCATCATCCCGCCTCTCTGAGGAAGATCTGGAGGTTCCAACTTCTGTGCTACTATTCAATATCTAATAAAATCCCAATAAACAGATCCCAGGGAGTCATACAGTTTTTGTAACAGGTACAAAAATCTAGGCTGGACATTCTTTTACAGATTAACACCTCTGCATTGGGACTGATTGGTAAGGCTGTGCCACTGACAAAAACATATTCAAGAAACTACTGTGTAGACATAAACAAGCAGCAGCTTCACTCACTGTTATTAACTGAATGTTTTTCCCATTACCTCTAAATTCATATTTTGGAGCCGTAATCTCCCTGTGCAGTTGTGGAGTGATGGTGTCTTTAGGTTAAATGAGGTCATAAGAGTGGGGCCCTGATCAAATAGGACTAGTGTCCATATAAGAAAACTTCAGGGAGGTAGCTGTCTGTCTCCCCTGGAGTACTCACTGAGGAAAGGTCCTGAGAACACAGGGAGAAGGTGGCTGGCTATCTACAAGCTAGTAAAAGAGGAGTCCTAGCCAGGAACAGATCCTAGGGCCCTTTATCTGAGATTTTTCATACCCCAGAACTGGGGGAAAATATAATTTTTGCTTTTTAAGCCACCCAGCCTGTACTATTTTGTTATGGCAGCCAGAGCAGTCTAATTTACTTACCAGATGAGTACTTGTTATCAACACAACAAAACAGTTATTTTTAGTGTCTGAAAATAAAGTGCTTCTTAGAATGTATTATAATACTTATACATTAAATGCTAATTTTATATGAAATTAACATTTATACATTAAATATAAAGCTAGCATTTACACACACACACACTCATACATTTTTTCCCAGAGGGTATTTTAAACAGTGGCTTTTACTGAAAGAGAAGTTGAAGGTCAGTATGTTTTAGAAACAAAAGTATTCACCAACAAGACCTACATGTGAGTTATAAAATCCTATACAATTCATCAGAAAATACCCAACAATCCCTAAAATATGCTATAATATCTAATATTAGAATCAGAAGTACTTCCATGTATCTTCTTTTTCTTAACATAGTATCAGAAACCAAACTCTTGTAAATATTTTGATTTATATTTTATAATCTGGTGAACATGCTTACAATAAACTAGTAGACAAACATGTTTCTATAAAATGACTAGCTGAATTAAATGCAACTGATATTTCTTTTTTAGGGAGTATGTGGCAACATTTAAAGCAAAGGCAAAAGCAAAAGAAGATCCTCAGCAGAGACTGAGAAGAATCACCCATGGAAGCAAGAAGAAAAACAGAAGAATGTAATATCTAGGAGCCTAGCTTTTCTCTAGCCTCATGTCCCTGTAGCTCTTGCTAATGAATGCTGCCCATTTCCCAAACAGAACATACCACGGTATCATTAGAATGAGTTTATATCTACTTTTCCAGCTTCGTAGCTTCCAAAATATTAATTACTCATCCTTATAAAACATTTCTCCTTCTTTGAATTTTATGCTATCTGGTTGTGCCTCCCTCTTTTCTCTTGTCAAATATTAACCTCAAAGTCTTGCCCTGACATTCAATATTGACTCAGGTACTGTCTCAATATTCTCCTTCACCGACACTCCAACTACGCCACACCAATGATCAACTTCTAGACCTGACATTGACGTGAAGTTCTCTCTCTTTCAATTGCAAATATTAATTATCTTACTGGCTTCCAAAGCTTCACATTCTTGATTACTTCAAGTGCATATATACCTCTGGAACTTTCGTCTTTTTATTCACTCCCAATCTTAGCATCATCTCCTGGATTCATAGACTCTTTCCAGCCCAGATCACTCACCCTAATAAAGGAACAGTTTCTTGTTATTGTCCTTACTTCTTTTACTTTCTAGTGATTCTCTATAAAACTCCAACCCTAAAAAATTTTACTGTGTGGCTTTTCTGCTCATTTATACTGTTTTTTTATCTCACAGAAAAGTCACACTATCATCCTAACTAGTATCCCAACAAATTAAAAAAATAATTACCAGCAATTTTTCTTCTAATGTGTACAATTTCAGATGTCACCAGACATTATGCATTTACATCAAGCTGCATATCATACCATTTCCTTCATCATCCTCATAAGATGACCTTGACTCATATGTTAGCAGAGGCTTCAACTGGGAATCCCTTTATGCTGGAGGACAATGCTGGAAAAATGGCATGTGGGATCCATGAGATCAGGGACTATATCTTATTATCTTACATTTCTACTCAATATTATTCAATAAACATATTTGAATAAATATTGAATGAATATTATTCACCATTAACCCTGCATAATCAATTGTATCACCCTTTCTAAATCATTCCTATTCTCATACAGAACTTTTTTTTCCATCTTATGGGGAAAAAAGCCCTCATTTTACCTCACTTATTTATCCAAGCACTGCCCTATTTCCTGTCTTCTTTACAACAATCTTTCAAAGTGCAGTCTGTATTTTCTGGCTCCAATTCCTCTCTTCCTATCCCCTTATGTACTCTCCAAACTCCACCTCTCATCCTGCCACTGTGCTTACCATGCCACAGATACTGTTCTTTCCAGCTCATTCATAACTGCCACATTGGCAAATGCAATAGCTGATTTCTGATTCTGAAGTCTCTAGCAAATCATTTGATCTTCTTAAACTTTCACCCTTCCTTGAAACTCTTTCTTCGTTTTTCTTTTGGATGCAATACTTTCCTAATTTGCTCTTTCTGGCAGCTCCTTATCGTTTTTCATTGCTGATTCCTTCCTCTTCTCTCATACTAGTAAATGTTGAAGTATCTCATAGACTAGTCCATGGACCTCATTCATTTCCTCCTTTATTGACCCACTGGTATCAAATCTGTTATCATCGCACCCTGCTACCACTTTGGTCCAAGACACCATTAATTTCATTGTTAATCTCAACTTAAAACAAAGTCCTGATTGAATTCATCTTAGTCGTCAAGGAAGGCTGGAAGCTCATTCATTTGAGCATCCTGTATACAAATTTCTTCAAACATTCCCAAATTTGAATGCAGTCTACTTTAGAGGAATCACTGCATTAACAATTCCACAAAGTAATTTCTTTCAGGCTTTTTCTTAATACTGCACACATTTGGCCTTCATCAAGGGTCTTTGATTGTTCTGTTTCTCTCTCATAGATTTTCCTAATATTCTCTTACAACAAAGTAAAATGTTCAGATTCCTGACAGACATGTGCTGCTATTACAGTCACTCTTTACTTCAGCTATTAATGGTGTATCTTTCTGATGGAACCATTGTGTGATATTTGTGAAGTCAAATCTGAGGACAGGGCTGACTCTTCTACAAAGAGAGTAAGGTTGACTAAAAATTAAATAAATGAATTTACTTACAATTTTTTAATGTTTTCAAAAGTGTGCAGACATATTTTTATAAATATTCCAATATGTTATTTTTCAAAAACCATTTAAAGTTATTTCAAGAGAGCTATTACAAATGATCTTGCATTTTTAAAAACTGATATGTAAAACACTACAGTTTATAGAACCACATGTTAATGTTCAATTTCTTTTAGTGATATTTTTCTTCATCACTTTTGTTTTTTCATTTCATTTGATGATGCTTTTTATATATTCTCCAGGGTTTACACATAAATATTTTATGAATGGACACATGATTTAGATGCTCAAAATGTGTTTCATTAATGAAAAACATTGATATTGTATATTTACTAATCATTTGCTAAGTGTCAGGCATTATGCTAGGTGCTTTAGCATATTTTTAAAAAGAAATAACAAAGGTGATTTTCTTGAGAACAGAAAAGTGCATGTCTGTGGACATTCTCTGGAGAATATTTTGGGAATGCAAAGTAGGGAGAGAAAATCATTTTATTGAAGTGATGATTAGAAGGTTCGTGGAGGATGCTGCAGTTGACATAGAGAGAATGGTAAGATTTAAATTATCATGTTCTTTCTCATATTTAAATTATTTTCTTTATAATTCTTTATCATGAATTGTAATAAATCAGCTGAATGCTTTCTGTAAACATAAAAACCATTGTCAGGTCCTTTATGAAGTCCTTCAGGAATATTTAGGCCTTCTCCTTTAGGTCTTGTCCATATGAAACTTTCATTGAGTACAAGGTTTTTGTATGACTGATTCATCAATATTTCCACATAGCAGTATTTAATAAATTTCTACCGTGGAAAAAATAGGTTTAGTATGTAAACTGATTTCAATTTAACTGCTCTAAATATATATAGTTCTGTTGATATACAATATTTTCTCAAAATTTGATATGCTTTTTAAAAATAGCTATTAAGGCTGTTAAGTTCAGATGTTTCAGATGTCTTACCATCTTGAAAAACTCAATACATATTTTAATAAGCATTTCAGCATGCTCACATTTCAGCCTACTTAATCTAAAACTAGTAATGTCTACTAATTAGCAAATTAATGCCATTATGAGGCCCTATCTTATTTGACTTTTCAGCATTTTGACAATTTTCTTCATGTACTCTCTTTCATTGACTTCAAAAATTCCACTTTCTGTAGCTTGTTTTCCCGTATTTAAAAAACTTCTTGTTGATTTCTTCAACTAGATCATAAAATTCTTCTGAAAATATCTTTCTCCTCCCTTTGTGTTTTTCCCAGGCAGTCTAACTCTCCTTTATGTTTTTTATCTACTCATAAACCTCTGTATCTCTGTTTTAGATTTCTCTCCTCAAGATCTCTGCTTCCCAATGCCAGTTTGATGAGACATGTTCCTTTACATTTTCAGACTATTTTTTTATCACTGCAAACTTAGAAAAAATAATACCAACATTCCTAACCCGAATATTCTAAAGCGTAACTCAGATGAAATGTTTTCAGAATACAACTCATCACTTTTGTCCCCAGTCCTGTACAATTTTTCATTTATTGGCTCAATGTACAGCAATCCCCTTGTTCCAAGCCAGCCACCTAGAAATTATGCTTAATACATTTTAAACTCCTTATATCCAACTGGTCACCAATTCCTATTGATTATTATTCATAAATATGCCTTAAGTATATATTTTATTGTAATTCTCAGGACCAGTGGCTTAGTTCAGGCATGTATTACTTCTCTCTCAAATTATTTTGATGGCTTTTTAACTGATATTCTTGACCTGCATCTTTCTCTGCCCCCCATTCCATCCTCTCTAAGTTACTGCCTGTGATATCTTATGAGAAACTGATGGTACATTCCTCTATTTAAAATATATAATAGCTCCTCATAACAACGGTTTAAAGTCTAATCTCTTTAGAAAGATATGTAAGCTCAGCTTTCCTCCTTTTCATAAATATCTGGTTTCTTTCCAGTGTTATGAAACACTTTTCATTCTATTATCTAGCTTAACAAGGGAATTTTTACTCCCCAAATGCTCCCCACTTCATTCTATTTCTTTTGCTTAAAACATCCATTTTGTTTTGTCTCCCTAATGAAACCAACTTACCCTAAAAGGCCCAAGTCTGACAACTCTGTGAAGTTTCCTGAGTCACCATTATTTTTTACTCTATGGCTTCTAGTACTTTGTCTGTGTATGTGTGTATCCTTATCATGTGTATAGCATGTATCATATTGTACAGGTGATATTTGGCAATTATTATTTTAATTAAGAATTGAGATAATACAAAATATGTTATGTGATGATACTGAAATGAAACTAGAAATCAATAATGAAGATATTTGAGAAATCTCAGATATTAGGAAATTAAACAACCTTCTGTCTGGGCGCAGTGGCTCATGCCTGTTATCCCAGCACTTTGGAAGGCTGATGCTGGCAGATCACCTGAGGTCAGGAGTTCAAGACCAGCCTGGACAACATGGCAAAACCATGTCTCTACAAAAAATACAAGTATCAGCCAGGTGTGGTGGCATGCATCTGTAATCCCAGCTACTCAGGGGGCTGAGGCAGCGGAATAGCTTGAACATAGGGGAAGGAGGTTGCAGTGAGCCGAGATCACTCCAGTGCACTCCAGCCTGGGTGACAGAGAGAGACTCTGCCTCAAAATACTATAATAATAATAATAAAATAAATCATAACAAAGGGGAGGTCACAAAGGAAAGGAGAAAATATTTTGATATAAACATAAATTAAAACAACGTATCAAAATGTGTGGCTATAGCTGAATCAGTACTTGGAAGGAAATTCATAGTATTAAATGCTTATATGAGGAAAGAATAAAATCTCAAATCAGTGGTTCAAGGTTTTATGTTAGGAAGTAAGAAAATGGGGAACACCTTAAAATCAAATCAGACATACACATAAAGAAACAATGAATAGTAAAACCGAAAGGACACAAATTATACAAATTATCAATATCTAAGCCTAAAAAGGACATCACTGCAGGTACTACAGACATTAAAAAGGACAATTAGGAAATACTAGGAGCAACTTTGTAGAGAGATAGAAACCAAAAAGAAACAGTAAACTGAAAACTTTAAGGATAAAAATCCAACATAAATTCAGCAAATGGAAGATACAAACTACCAAAGGTCACTCATGAAGAAATAGATAACAAGAATAGTCTTACAAGAAGTTAACACATTGAATTTATATTTTCAAACCTTTTTAATGAAGCATGGCCCAGATATCTTTACTGGTTAATGAAATCAATCATTTAAGGAAGGAATAACATCAATTATTTTTGTGCTTTTCCAGAATATTGGAGAGGAGGAAATACTTCCCAATTGATTTTACAAGGCCAGCATTAACTTAGACACCAAACCAGACAAAGACATTATAAGAAAACAAATCAATAGGCCAATATACTTTATGAACATAGTTTTTTTAAACAAAATGTTAGCAGTTGAATCTAGAAATACAAAAATAATAACATACCATGATTGAATAGAATTTAGCCTTGAAATGAAGGGCTGGAACAACAGTAAAAAATCAAATAATGAATTTTGCCATATAAAAAACTAAAGGAAAAAAATGTGATCAGGCTTGGCAGGACATGGGGGAGGAGAAATGGAGAGAAGTTGGTTAATGGGTACAAATATACATTAACATAGAAGGAATAAGTTCTAGTACTTGATAGTACAGTAGGGAGACTACAGTTAACACTACTTTACTATATATTTTAAAATAGCCAGAAAAATTGGAGTACTCCCAACAAAAAGAAAAGATAAATGTTTGAAGTAATTAATAGTAATAGAGGCAAAAAATATTTGCAGAATTCAGCATTCATTTATGCATTTATGATTTTAAAAATGAAGAAAACCAGAAATATATAGGAATTCCCTCCCCTTGATAAAGAGAACCTGCAAAGAACACACACACAAACACACTCTTCATGGTAAAAAACTGAAAGACTTTCTTGTAAGACAGGTGAAAAGGCAAGATGTCCACTTTCAACAATTCTATTGAATATTTTATTGAAAGCTCTAGTTAAGGTAATAAAGCAGGGAAAATAAATGAAAGACTACAGATTGGAAAGGGGAAGATTAAACTCTTATTATAGATGACAAGACTACTTATGTAGAATTTCCTGCAGATTCTACAAAAAAAGATAGAATAATTTCATTTAACAAGTCATAGGCTATAAGTTCCATGCAGAAAAATCAATTGTATTTCTATATAATCACTATAATCAATAGAAAGTTAAGATATAAAATAAATTACCATTTACAACAGCACCAAAAGCTGAAGTGTGTTTGTAGAAGCCTAAAAAGTTGTGCAAGAACTATATACTGAAAATCATCAAATATTGATGAACTAAATCAATGAACTTATAAATAAATGAAGAAATATATCGTGTTAATAAACCTGAACACTCGACATAGTAAATTGGTTTATAATTTCAAGGTAAGTCCAGTCAAAATGTCAGCAGGATTCCTTGCAGACATTGACAAGCCGATTCTAAAATTTTTATGGGAAAACAAAGAAGTGGTCCAGCCCAGTGGCTCACACCTGTAACATTTTTGGAAGCTGAGGCAGGCAGATCAATTGAGCCCAGAAGTTGGGAGACCACCCTGGCCAACATGGTGAAAACCCGTTTCTACTAAAAATACAAAAATTAGCTGGTGTGGTGGCATATGTCTGTAATTCCAACTACTGGGGAAGCTTTGGTATGAGAATTGCTTGAACCCAGGAGGTAGAGGCTGCACTGAGTCAAGACTGGGTCATTGTGCTCCAGTCTGGGTAGCAGAACAAGACGCTGTTTCAAAAACAACAACTACAGCAACAACTAAAATTAAATTAAATTAAATTAAAGACAAAGAGATCAAATAGCCAAAATTATTTTTAAAATAACAGTTAAAGGAATCATACTACTTGATTTCAAGGCTTTCTGTGAAGCTATAGTAAGACTGTAGAATATGTGCAAAAGTACAGAATTAACTCAATGAAACAGAAAAGAAAGTCTAGAAATAGAGCCACCAATATATGGCCAAATGACTTTTGAGGAAAGAAAAACTAATATTATTTTCAACATATGTGGGTGCAACAACTAGATATTTGCATGGAAGAAAATCTGACTTATATCTTGTAGTGTATACAAAAATTAACTTGTAATATAACATAGGCCTAAATATAAAATGTAAAACTACATCATTTCTAGATCATACAAGAAAATCTTTGTTAATGTGAATTACATATCTATTAGATGAAACATCAAAAGTATGATCTATGAAAGAAAAGATGATAAACTGAATTTCACCAAAATTTTTTAAATTCTGTTTTTTTAAGACACTCTTAAATGACGCAGACTAAAAAAATACAAAACATATTCTGATAAAAAAAAATCTATTCAACATACAGAAACAGCTCTCAAAACTCAATAACCAAACACCAATTTCAAAATGGGCAAAAGTTTGAAGAAATACTTTACCAAATAAGATAGATAGATGGCACACAACACATAAAAACATGCTTAACATTATAATTAAGTGCAAATTAAAACCACAATGTGGTACCACTAAATATATATTAGAATGGCAAAAAATTGAAGAAATACTTTACCAAATAAGATAGATAGATGGCACACAGCACATAAAAACATGCTTAACATTATAATTAAGTGCAAATTAAAACCACAAT
>NW_012118599.1:1694658-1744127 GCF_000951035.1 Colobus angolensis palliatus
GCAAAAGTTTGAAGAAATACTTTACCAAATAAGATAGATAGATGGCACACAGCACATAAAAACATGCTTAACATTATAATTAAGTGCAAATTAAAACCACAATGTGGTACCACTAAATATATATTAGAATGGCAAAAAAAAATATGTGCTGCTGGGAATATGAAGCAGCTGGAACTTTTATACATTGATGGTTACACTAAATCTGAATTACAGTTTAGAAGCTTTTTGTAACGTTAAGCATGTACTTATCATATGATTCCACAATTTCATAAGTGAAAAAAAACTTATGTTTGTCTGAATCTTGTTTGTGAATATTTATAGCAGCCTTATTTTTAATCCCTGAAAACCTGGAAATAATGCAATTTACTTTCAATAATGAATGGATAACCAATCTATTATATACGCACACAATGAAATACTACTCATCAAGAAAAATAAACTTACACATGATAAAAATTAACTAAACTCTAATGTATTATGTTAAATAAAATAAACTGAATTAAAATGGCTACATGTTACATAACTTCATTTGTTAATATTCTGGAAAACGCAAAATCATGGAACAGAAATTTGTTCAATGAGCCCACCATGGATGACTGAATGGGTTGGACGATAAGACCATTCCGTGTAGATGAGAGGTAAATTTACCTCTTACAAAGTGAGAGAAGGTTGATTGTGAAAGAAGAATTGAGGACTCTGTGATAACAGGTGCATTCCTCTGTTGATTACTTTTTGGAGTATATAGGGACATTAAAGACTGGAAACTGTTCACTTTAGAACTGTTTGATCTTGCACATCTCTTGGAATGTCTTTGTTGTACCCTTAAAGGTACATGCAGGCTAGCTGATCACCACTACTCCAGTGTATTAGCCTGATTAAATGTCCCTATGCAAAGGCAAGTATAACTCTAGCAATTAGTTAATTTTTATTTCTCCCAGGAGACTTGGAGTTCCTTAACAACAAAGATAATATCTTATTTGTCTTCTGTCATCTAGGTGTTGTGCAAGGCCACAATAAACTTCACAAATATATGAATTGAGTGAGTGAATCTATAATTCTAATGACTCGAATGAAGCTTAGAATTTTGGTTAGCAATGAAAGAAATATGTCATGCACTTGCTGAGGTCTATGGTTCACAGAACCCCAAGGTACATCAAGAACTGTATCAAAACACCTCATGTACCCTTCAAATATATACACCTACTATGTACCAACAAAATTTTAAAAATAATAAAGCTCTGAAAATAATCAAATTACAAAAAAAAATTAATCAGATTACACAGATGTGGTTAATTTTGAAATTGTTGCTTTTTCATGACTATAAACATTTCTTGTAACAAAATATTACCTGATTTATTGACACATTTTTTTCCAAGCAGTTTGTTCACAGTACAATAGAAGTCATCAGTGCAAAGACACTCTTTAAATCGGAAATTGCTTTCCACTAAGTACTGGATACTCAGGTTACAGTATGATGAATTCTTCGTCTTGCAGGGGTCACCTGGATCTCACAATCAAACATATAACACTACAGATACTAATCTTGTTATAATTTTGGACTCTTCCTCCCCAAAGCGCTTTTAACATATTAACCTGAATAATTAATTAATATGGTAAGATTATCTGGGGTTGCTGCAGGATGTCCATATAAGTGACTTTTTAAGAAAAACATGTATTTTCATTGAATATTTTCCGTAAGGTACTTTCTATATTAAAACTTTGTGCATTTCAAAATAGTTTTTTCCTACTTAGAACATCATTTCTTGCTTTTCAGTAAAAATAAGGCTACTCTTACACGAGGTGACCAGAATGCTCTTAGTGTTTTATCAGCTTATCTATTTTATTAGCTATTTTGTCATAATCTTATCTTTTATTTTCATGTCATTGTAAGACTACAGTAAGAGGAGTGCAGGTGGCTTTAAATTTATCATTAAAAATTATGTGGTCCTGGCACATAGCACTCAATAAATATTATTGAATAAGTCTTTCATAATTACCAATATTTCTTTTTCTGCATTAATTGAAAAATATATATTCCTCTACCTGAACATTTTCTTTTAATTATTCTGAATAAAAATACTTGAGTTTATTTCATTTGTACATTTGAGAATATGTATATTTCAGCTTCATACATAAAATAATTATGCAAATATTATTGCAATTTACTGCAAACGACTTGCTATTTGTATACTGAAATTAATAAATAAGGTACAATTTGTGACACCTAAATATAATATTTTGACAGCATATTTTAAATTGCCTTATAAAATGCAGCAAGAAGTTTAATCATCAAAATAGATTATACAATTTTCTACTGTATAAATTGACTATGTTCTACTATAGAGTTTATTGTATTTACTTTTAGTGAAAGCAGTCTTACTATAATGCTCTCATTCAATGCTTATTTAGCTACTTGAATATTCAAAACATATATATTTTTTCTTTTTACGGAAATACAGGCCAGGCACAGTGGCGCACACCTGTAATCCCAGCACTCTGTGAGGCCGAGGCGGGTAGATCACAAGGCCAAGAAATTGAGACTATCCTGGCCAAGATGGTGAAACCCCGTCTCTACTAAAAATACAAAAATTAGCTGGGCGTGGTGGCACATGCCTATAGTCCCAGCTACTCTGGAGGCTGAGGCAGGAAAAAGAATTGTTTGAACCTGAGAGGCGGAGGTTGCAATGAGCCAAGCTCTAGCCTGGCAACGGAGCTATACTCTGTCTGAAAAAAAAAAAAAAGAGAAAGAAAAACAAAAGAAAAAAAGAAAATACCAGTCACTCTCCAATCTTCACATTCTCAACTCTTGAACCTCCCCACAAATGTTTGGAAGGTAGCACAAGCTAAAACAAAACTGTAGCTTTACTTGTTCTTGACATAGAATTGAAAATACTGTATATATGTTTCAAGAATATAAAATGTACATTATACATGGACAAATACACAATTATTATAACAAATCTTATTTTTTCTATTTTATCACTGACATATATAATCAAAATAACCTTTTATTTGAAAAAAAATACTGCCATGGTTCTGAGAAGAATGTGTAAAATTATAGCATTATACATGGCAAGAGAGGTAAGAAAATAATCTGAAAACTTGAATAATGCTGCCCTCAGCATCAGTAATTAAAGCCCTTTAGTAATTAAGAAAATCCTTTTGTAATTAAATTTGCTAATACATGATTAAAAGTTAATTGATTGGGGGTCAAGACTGAGTAAGATACTTAGAGAAAAACTTAATTCTTAGGATAATGACAAAATATCAAATCTTATTTTTATCTTAGTAAAAATAAATCATTTGAGTGTATTCTTAGCAACTTGTTTACCTGAATCATTGCAGGCATCTTCCATTATTCTCCAAGCATGTTTACATCCATTTGCCTCATGTAGGCATTGCTCTCTTAAATACGTGCAATTATTGGTTTGGGAAGTGTATTCATTTTCCAAGCTTAGCCCCAAAGCTTGAATAACAACAACAACAAAAACAAGTTTGTAATATAAGTTTGGCATCCATTTTCTTCAAATATAAGTTATTCATGATAAGGAGCAGAATTATGGAAAACAACATGTAGTGAAATTATTGATGGTGGGAATACCCTTAACCTCCTCTCTAGCTGTAGATCTATTCTTCTTTTTATAGATTCTTAAATGAATTACTTTAAATTTGCTCATTTTGACTTCTCATCATCTATTCTTCAATTTATAATTTATTTTTATTACTATTGTTCCATTAAAACTGCTCTTAAAAATGTCTCTAATTACCCCTTTGAAGTCTAACTTAATGGTTTTAAATTTTATCTCGCCATTGAGCATTCTGTTCACTTTTTGTTTTTGAAACTTTTCCTTTACCAGTCCTCCCTTCTTGTTCTCTTGATATTTATCCACTTTGTATTTTCTGACCATAGCTAAAATTCTTCCCAGGATCATTTTACTTTTCTAGTAAAGTATAATTTTAGCTTAGGTTCTCTTCTCAGACCTTTTCTATTTTCATTTTGTACATTCTCTGCAGAAAATTCCATTAACTCTTATGGTTTGAACTAAAGTCTGATGATTCTCAAATGTATAATTCAATCTCAGTATTTCCAGTGTTCCAGTCATAGATACATAATTGTTGTCTCTACCTGAATGTTTCAGAAACACTTTCACAGGGTCTTCATCATCATTGTTCCACTGTGGTCCACTCTACTTCATCCACAATACCACAACTAACATAAGCACCAAAACTAGAAATCTTGGTTTTGTGGTAGACTATTTTCCATCCTCAACTTCACTCTCCCACATTCATTCTTGCTAAATTTGTTGACTTTCACTTTGAGCATTTGTTTAACTTATTAGTCAGTCTACCTCCAGTTTGAAGCTTATTCAGAACCTTATTCAGATAGGCTCTTTATAACCCCTAATCTACCTAATGCACTATTCTAGTCTTGCCATTTTTGTTTATATCCTTTAAATGATTTCTCATATCAGGGCTCTCATATTCCTCACCATGTGCAATCTGGAAGACCTCAAGCATTTATCGTTTCCCAAATGATCCATGTTGTCTTACACCTCTGCGTACATACTGTCTAGTTCCTGATCAATACCTTCTTTCTTTTTCTTCTGGAATAACCCTTTTTGTTGTTTAAAACTGAACACAATTATTAGCTATTTTCTGGAAACTTTACTTGAATTCTATACTCCCCTTTTTCCACACTTAAAATGAATTTGACATCTTTCATCCACTTAGTAGAACTGTGGGGATCCCCCAATTACAGCATTTACTGTTCCTTAGTGTATATATTCATGTGCTTGTTTCCACCACTGGATTGTACAGCTTCACCCACAGACATTAAGGATAATTTATAACTGTATTTTTTTCATCAAACACAATTATGCAGTATATGTATTCAATAAATGAATATTGACTTATACCCAACTTACTAGTTGTTTATATGTAAGATATATATAAATAACTCATAACATCTAAAAAAATAATACCTTCCAGATATTTACAAGTTACTTTTGCTAGAGGAGAAATCCAGCAAATTTTCCAAAAACAATCAAGAAAACAGCAATGTTAATTTAATGTGTTACACAAATTAGTCAAATTGATTCTGCAAACATATGAACTGACACTAGCCAAATCAATTAATAGAAAAAAATATGGGGATGGCAGTTGTGTTACAGAGACAGTTACAGTAACTGTCATCAAGAGAGTCAAGCTATAACTAAATAAGAGCCAAATTATTTGAATTTTTAAATGCTGTTGTTAATCATGAATCACCTGTGACAATGTACAGTGATCGGCTTCAAGTAAGGCCTTGAAATCTTTTTTTTTTTTTTTAATCTTACCTCTTTCCAAATCTCATCTTATAAGAAGAATCCAAGACAACTGATTGGACCATATGTACTACTTGCTGGGTCACTGCACTTGGAGATTAGGCCCATAGGTGTAGCTTGGTAACATTTTTCTTGCTGAGGGCTGGAGTGGAAATGGACATATCAGCTGTTTTCTCATGTGTTCATGGACAACCACATCTAGCCAAGCCCTTGTACTCTTTAGTTGGCAAACCCAGAGAAAGAAAAAGACGACCCTTTTGATCCTAGCCCAAAGTTACTTGGTCAAATCCAGTTTTCCAAAGACCCAGAAATAGGAATTTGAAGTCATAAACTCAACTTATAAGAAAATGGTTATTAATGCCATTAATCATTATATCTTGTGAAAAGCCCCCTCAAGAATCTTATAAGTGATAATTTCCTGGATATATCAAAATTTCATCAGCACTTCAGAGTAATAATCACTTGGAAATACTACATGTTATCTTCCCCAATTATGTTTTACTTCCTTACACATTTTCAGTTTTTGGTTGAACAAGCTACTTAATAGATTATTTTATAGGATTTTCCACACCTTCCACTCAGACAAAATATTGACTCAGCTAAGAAAACCACCTCAATGATTTGGTCCACAAGAATCAGAAATATAACTTTACTTTTCCAAAATCTGCCTTATTCATTCCTGACTATGATTTGTGGTTTTATATTTAACCTAGGATTTTTCAAGAATTTTCCTGTAATGCTTAATGAAAAATAACTTCTATTTTTTGATAATGCTGCAAATTATATCACTGCTTTAAAGACGTATAGGACTCATTATCCTATTAAATGTTCTGAGTTTCTAAAATTGATTGTTTTCCACATTTCTTTGCCAACAGACATTTTCCTCATTATAAGACCTATTTAACGTCAAATAAGCATTCTAAAAAACATAATATGGGAAATGTTGGTACAACCTATCAAACAGTATAATTTTAGTTCTAACAATGTTAAGAAATTATTTCCCTCCTTCATGCAACCTGGCGTCAAGTTAATTTAGAAGTAAAAGATGAAAATAAGAGGCCATTGCCTTTTCAACTGAGGTCATAATGAGTCTGTAATGTATTTTGTGAGCTTCATTATGTTGCTGCCTGATCTATAAAAATTATAGTTTCCTATATTTCTCTTTACAACAACAAAAGAACTTTAGAAATATTAACAATCTTTATAAAAATAAGAAAATATTTTAGAAATAATTACAAAAAGCAAAATTCTGGAACAATGGAAGACTATTACTTAAACCAAAGAAAAATTGAAAAAATATGAGGGATTTCTCTCCTTCTTAATTTGTTTTCTTGACTTGATATGACTCTCCTTTTACGTTCAATACAATTTAAAGTAAACTTTGCTTTCTTGCCCACAAGTATACCTTTATTCATCAAGGGTATATTAGTTTAAAGGTAAAATGTCATATTTTTAAAATTACTATCTAGCTATAATTACAATTATTCCTTTTCTGAATTCAGTTTATAGATTCTACCAAATGCTAAAGAAGCTATAAAATATTATCCAGTCACACATCTAGCAAATACATTTCCATGGGTTCTGCATTAAATAAAAATAAATTATTTTTCATCAACATCTTATAATACATTCATCAGATCTAATACACGAAAAGTAAGTACACACTTGACTTCTAGGTCATAAAAATTAATCAAAATATGAAGCATTTTCATATGGTGTTAATTTGTTTTATTTCACTAAATTACTTCTAGTTAGCAAATATTAACACTGTAGGTAAATTGAATGGTTTAAATTAATCTTATTTTTATTAATTTCAGAGCAAAATAAATAAAATAGATAATAGTTTGAAATTTTTCATCTTATAACTTGTAAAAAGATACTGGAAGGTTTTATTTCTAAAAGATTCTAACACATGTGTGAATTCCATTAATCCTAATAAATAACTCAAAGTCATTGGGTTACTTTATACAATAAGACAGAAACAAGCTGAGAGATCAATGCAATTATCATATTCTGCATTATCCATAGAGTTAGAAATAAATGAGTAAAAGTGAGCATACATTTTTGCAAGAGGAATAAACCATGGTAAAGCATAAATTTGTAATTTACTTGGTACTTCATATTACAAACTCCTGTTAAGCTTAAGTGTGATAGTGTTCAGTTTACAAAGAATTAGTATTATGAATAATTCAGATAAACCAGAAGCACCATTCACTTACCCAAGAAAATAAGCACTATCATGCTAGACAACTCACGGCTGTTCACCTGGAAAAAAAGGCAGATGTGTTTCTTCTGACAACTTTCTTAACAGTAACTGTACAGAATAAGGCTTCAGCCTCTGTCTTTGCTTCCTAAAGGCATTACCAGTTCAAGTCAGCTTCCTGGGTCATCATTTCCTCCCTAGTGTTTGCTAAGCTGTGAACTGTTCTAATTATATTCAAATTCAATTATTCTCCCGAGGGTGCTGGTCTTGGATAGTAGGATATTATGCCTCGAAGAAAGCCTATGAGCCAAATACTAAGAGAAATGATACATAATCTGCACATTCATGAAAAAGGTTTACTTTCCTTAACTAAAGTACTATATTACTTAAAAGCCTCCCAAATATGACCCCAAATTGTCACAGACACTTGGGCATACTCAGTTTCCACTTTTTAAATTAGCCTCATTAAGGCAATTTCATGTCATTTGAGGAAACAGAAAAGCAGAAAAGGCATAATAGCCCTGGAAAATGTATGCGAAATCCAAGTTATACTAGAATTAGCCTGATATACCTCATACATACTGGGAAGCTGCTTCCCAAACTATGTTGTATTACATGTGCCACAAACCCCAGTATGCTTAAAAATTATGCCACTTCAGCTACAGTATCTAATACCCTCCAAATACAGCTACAGTGTTAAAAAAAAAAAAAAAACTCTTCCCAGTGATGCAGAAATTCTATGTTCCATTGGAAAGATAATCATCTACATTTGTGTTCATCCCTTGACAACTATTTTTTTTCCTAGTTTCAATGAAGGGACTTATTTATCTTATGTCTTAGTTTGGCTATGATCTTCTTCATGTAAACCTACAGCATATCATCCTTCTTGGGGTGCCATGAGACTTCTATTTTTAAATCACCTGGAAGCCTTTCTATAATGAATGCCCAAAAAATATATAAAATGCTGCTTCAGCAAGAAATTAAGGAGAGAGAGGGATGGGAGAGAAGTATTTGTGCACTTACACAACTGAGTTTTTGTTGCATATTGTTCATGTTTAATTTATACCAGTAGAGAAGTTATACTATATTTCGTTTTCCGCAGGCGTAATGAAAAAACACAGACTCTAGAGTCCAACAAACAAAAATTATAACACTGCTTTTCTCTGTATATCTAGATGAGGGACTTAACTTTGGAAGTTATTCACTCCTCCGTAAAATGTGTTTATTGTGTTTTATTGTGTTAATGCGTGCTGTAATATAAAGTATGTATATGAGGGGCTTACATCACACAAAAAATTGATTATATTACATTCACTGACTTATTACATAACAGAATGATTATAATATCATAAAATTAATCAATCTTTTCTTCATTTCAAGGGATTGAGTCATTAAACTTTCCTAATGACTTCTACCAAGATAATTGTTCTTTTTGATATAAGCCAACTTAAAAGGACTTAAGTTAGGACAGACTTGGTTACTACCATAGTTGAAGAGTCCAGGGGAAGAATTAAATTCAGGCGTGTTTTAAACTGTTTTTTTCTGGGTCTAAGTTGTTTGTTTCCTCCTGTCTCTTAGCTGCATTCTTCTCTACCAGTTCTATTCCCAGAGATATTTCCTTCTGGTGGGAAGATGGCTGTGAAGTCCTTGGCAAACATCCTTCTCTCTTGGAAAGCAGAGTAGAAAGTGTGATTCTTTTCCTATTAAAGTTGCAGAATTGAGTTACATCAATTCTAGACGTGTCAAGTGCCAATCAGTTTTACAAAAGGAACTTACCCCATGTCCAGTATCATAGATATAGGTTGTCAGTGGAGTTGGCCCTATTCAAAGCACAGAATCTGATGGTGCAGAACGGGTGCATCACGAAGGAAAATTATGGTATCAGAAGAAGCAGCTGAAGGTATCTTGGGGCAGCAAAAACCACATACTTAGTAAAGCATCTAAGTACTGAGTTTAAGAAGAACAAACGCAAGGAAAATAAACTTACGAAACAAAGGGAGAGAGTAACATAACTTTCTGTTCAAGGAAGGTGATATAATTATGATTTTCTAGAGTGCAGTGATACACAGATCCTAAATGTAAGACTCAGTGACTAGTGCTAATCTTTGCCAAACAAGTACAGCTGCTGAGGTCCATAACTTATAGGTATAGAAACCACCTGTGGTCATATAGCTGCTTATCCAAAACAAAATAATATCGGCTGTATTACCATTGAATGCCTGTTCATTGAGCCATCAGTCCTCTTTGTGTATAGACTCCTTCTCAGAATAATATTTTAAGGGCAAAACATTTTTAAAAGAATATAAAGAAATTAAGTATGTTAAAACATACTTGTCAAAATATGTTTTAAATTTGTGATAAAGTAATATATACGCTTTATCATTGCAGAAGTAAATATCAAGATCCAAGTGAGTCTAAAAATACTGTCGTTTCAGTGTAGTGATTATCATAGACCCTAATTTGAGAGAACTTCCACAAATAAAATGTTATATAACAATATTTGTAATTTCTGTTAGTGACAAAGATAGCACAGGAAGTACTAAATTTCAATGAGTTGAGTAAAAAGATAACACAATTTTACCCCAAGCAAATTATAGACACCTGAAATTCATAAAGCCCAATTTAATGTCAATGAAAATAATACTTTCATTTAAATGAAAGCTGCTATTGAATCAGAACATTTTAGAGACAGAATTATCAATTTTGGTAGTTTCTAATTATAATGTGTGCCTGATTTTAAAATGTATTCTACATTTCAAGTAAAATGTTGTAATATATAAATGAAAGAGAAGAAAAGTACAGCTGCTCTGGTGGGAATTTTCATAAGTAGTCCTAAGCTCTACTTATTGGGCTTTGCCAGCATATCCACAGCTGCTACTGAGGCATCCAAAGGCTCTGAAATTCCCATTCAAAATTCCCTAAATTGATGTAATTGCTTTTGATAAACTTTGTTTTAGCTAACGTATCATTCTCATGACAGTTAAATGCACTAGACCTCACACCTTGGCAAAAGACATGTAATATTTACTAAAAGACTTTCGTGTCAAAGACTCTACAAAAACAAAAATGAGGAACAGACACTAGTTGTATGAATTGCATAAACTAGAATACAAATTAAGCTACATAAAAAAGAGAAAAAAAGAAAAATTATTAAATAAAACTGATAAATCAGTAAAAAAAACTTCATATTAAAGGGCATTTCTTTTTGGAACATAAAGTTGTTTAAATCTTTTGTTCAATAACATTTGACTTCCTCCAATCACCTTTGCATTACCACTATATTTGTCTACTTAAAACTTCTGTAGCATGCTACTGTCTGGAGGAGTCTGTTCAGATCTAGCCAACCTAAAATTGACATTTCTGAAAAGAATACATACATATGGTCATGAGTTTCTTGGCTAAAAGATCTGTAAACAGAGTTCTCAGATACCGAGTAACAAAAACAGACATGATGCAGTACTTTTTGGAGAAATTTTAAAAAACTCTTGCAGTTTTATACTGGAGGACCTCACCAAAATAATAATAATAATAGTAATAATAATAATTAGGTTTACTTGATCACCTCACCATAACTTGCCCATCAAACTCCTCACTAACAACCTGATGAGGTGTGGCCAGGAGTGGAGGGACAAGGCAGCCAAAATCGGGAGAAGCTGAGAAACCACAAGGAGGCAAGACTTTGAGGTTTGTTCTGCGGACTTCAGATGGACTAACATTACTGAGACTCAGTTGATGAAGAGGAAAATATAAGTGCTAATTATGGGTGGCTTTTTATGCTTCACCAAGAAGACTAGAGTTTAATGGAAGAAAGAAAGGCTTTTGGTGAGCTCCAAAAGGGAGTAACCTGGTTGGGTTTTGAAAAATTGCTTAAGCAATGCTATGGAAGATGGTTTGGAAACAAGGTAAATTGCCTGTCACGAAGCTATGTCAGTAGTTTAGGGGAGAATGACAAGGGCTGAACTAAAAGTAGCAATGATGAAGAGAAAATAGTAGGTACAAGAAATGTCAGAATTTAAAATTTCCAGGATCTGGAGACCAGTTGAGATGACGGGCGGGTTGAGGAGGAGGAGGAATGAATTCTTACTTTTGTTTTGTGTGACTTGGTGTTGGTTGTCACCATTTATCAAGCCACAAGGCTCACAATTCAGTGCTCTATATACAAAATCATTCAATCTACTGAATAAGTTAAAAATTATGATTAAACAGCCATTCCTTTGGCTCATGTTATCATTTGGGAAGACAGGCTGTCTGTCTTCAAGAGAACCAAAATAGCTCCAAAAAATAAGATTGCCTTAGAGGATTAGTGTTAAGTTCTGGCCCTCAATCTAGCAGGAAATCAAGAATGGATTCATTTATTATTTCTTTATTTTTATTTTTATTTTTTTTTTTTTTGAGACGGAGTCTTGCTCTGTCGCCGGGGCTGGAGTGCAGTGGCCGGATCTCAGCTCACTGCAAGCTCCGCCTCCCGGGTTTACGCCATTCTCCTGCCTCAGCCTCCCGAGTAGCTGGGACTACAGGCGCCCGCCACCTCGCCCGGCTAGTTTTTTGTATTTTTAGTAGAGACGGGGTTTCACCGGGTCAGCCAGGATGGTCTCGATCTCCTGACCTCGTGATCCGCCCGTCTCGGCCTCCCAAAGTGCTGGGATTACAGGCTTGAGCCACCGCGCCCAGCCGATTATTTATTTTTTAAACAATCATATTAATGGAAATATTAATGATATCACCAATTTATTTACTTATATTAAAAAAAGCTAAATGCTAGCCAGTATCTTAATGTAGGTATGCTAACATAAAAATGGCAGGTAAAAATATTTAAAGAGGATTAGTTCCATAATTCATTCTATATAGCCTGAATATTTAATGGTATCAGATTAGAATAAATCGCATGTATCCCTCTTCATGATAAGAAGGTATATGTCATATTCTTTCTTTTTTGGGTAAATTAATATACTCAATCATATCAATCCAATTTGGCTGAGACAGTGCTCTCCCCTTTCAGCTAAAATTGAGCAAGTCTCCGTGGTTGTGTTTTGTTGATGGTTCTGTTACTCTATTAGTTGGGTCTGATTTTCAGAAATTTGTTAACATCTCTAAGACCATAATTAAAATGAACTATTAAAAAGCATTCTTAACTCCTTTAAATTCCTTATCTTAACTCGTTTGCTGCTCTCTGTTTCCCATTTTATGTTACTATTAGAGTCTAGTGTATATTCTAATTATCACCATGAAAAGACGTTATGTACCTGCTGATCCAGCAAGGTTATTACTAAATGAAGGAAGATCAACATCTTACCAGATCACCTCAAAACATTATACATTTGTATTCACATTTAATGTTTTAGTCCTCTTTTTTATAGGAGGTAGTAATCTTTGAATTGTGGCCAGACACTGCCAACATTGTCTTTCAGAGAGATGACTTAACAGAGGTAGTGTATAGTCCTGCTGAATTCCAGACTGGGCAATTTTGTAAGGCCAGTTCTCTCAATGATGCACTGGAAAGGGGCTCTGGACATTCCATGGGGGAGATGTCTGACAGTAACATAAAAGTATTGTTAATAAGTTGCTAAGGCTACTGAAAACAGATCTATAACTGTTATAATGATCTTTTCCTTTTCAAAATAGTTTTTCAATCATAAAGTTTTGGTACTTATATATATATATAGCATTTGAAAAATATAAGAAATAAAAGTAGCCAGGTGCAGTGGCTTACGCCTGTAATCCTGGCACTTTGGGAAGCTGAGGCAAGTGGATCACCTGAGCTCAGGACTTCAAAATCAGCCTGGCCAACATGGTGAAACTCCGTCTCTACTAAAAGTACAAAAATTAGCTGGGCATGATGGCACATGCCTGTAATCCCAGTTTCTCAGGAGGCTGAGGCAGGAGAATCGCTTGAACCCAGGAGGCGGAGGTTTCAGTGAGCCAAGATAGTGCCATTACACTCCAGCCTGGGTGACAAGAGTGAAACTCAAAAAAAAAGAAAGTGAGAAAGAAAGAGAGAAAGAGAAAGAGAGAGAGAGTGAGAGAAAGAGAGAGAAAGAAAGAGTATTTGTATTTAAGATACCCAGATGTATCTACTGTTACTTTGTGATGAACTTTCTTTAAACTGTTTTCTTTAGACAGATGTCAGCAACATTGCAGAACAGGAAACTCCTGGCACTCCCAATACTCACAAATGCACAGAATGAACATCTCAATTAATTCCCTCTGAGAGAAAGTCAGAAATAAGTTGAGAGACCCCTGCCTAGCAGGCAAGAAAGAAAACATGCATGGCCGGGCGAGGTGGCTCACGCCTTTAATCCCAGCCCTTTGGGAGGCCGAGGCTGGTGGATTATTTGAGTCCAGGAGTTCCAGACCAGCCTGGATAACATAATGAAACCCCGTCTCTACCAAAAATACAAAAGTTAGCTGGGAATGGTGGTGCGCATCTATAGTCACAGCTACTCAGGAGACTGAGGCAGGACAATCACATGAACCAGGGAGGCGGAGGCTGCAGTGAACCGAGATTGTGCCACTGCACTCTAGCCTGGGCAACAGAACGAGACTCTGTTTCAAAAAAAAAAAAAAAAAAAAAAATCCAAATAAACAAAACCCAAACATGCACTTCAAATGGGTAGACAAATCTGAGGCATACTTGAGCATGGACCCCCTTCCAGGTACTACACTACATAACTGAAATCACTAACACTCAGATTCTCCCTGTGGCGAAGACTGGGACCTCACATATAGCACCCCAGTTATAAGGTGCCCAACAGTTTGGCTCTTAATTCTCCAACTCTGGGAGTTAGAGAGAATTAGGCTTACACAAGTTTATTTAGACCACAGGAAAAAAGTGGCAGTTTTATATGTGTGTGCAAGCACTTTTTCAGAGGCTTTAATACTGTGAATTAGTACAGACACAGGACTCAAAAGTACCACTACCTGTTTCTCCCTGGAAGATTTACAGCATACTCCCCTAGTGGCTACTTGACAGTCTGGTTTCTAACTAACGCCATCTGAGAGTTAAAGGGGTAAGCAAAAAGTAGCTCTCTAACAGCCTGAGCAGAGCTTAGCACTTCCTGAGACTCTTCCTCCAGTTCAACTCGGCAATAATCCTAGTTCTCCCAATTCTCTCTGGAAGGAGTGTGTTCACCCACAAAATGCTCTAACTTTTACAGCATTTACCAGAAATACTATATCCCAAAACTTCTGGCTCTAAGAGCAGAAGAGACTAGGCATCTACAAGTCTCCCTAGATCACAGAACAAAGAGGTGGTTTTAAATAGGCATGCAAACTCTTCCAGGAACGATATCTCTTGGGAACAGTATAGAACAGGGGCTAGAATGCACAGCTCCTTTTTTGTTTTGTTTTGTTTTCTCTCTAGCAGCTTACTGCACACTCATCCAGTGACAACTAGACAGCTTAACCTCCAGCTTGCATCAGGGAGCTAACAATGCAGACTAATAGTAGCTCTCAGGTAGACTAAGCAGAAAGTTGGCATGTCCCCAGCCTATTTTTCCTAGAAGGAGTTTGTTCACATACCAAGTGTCACAACTTCTATAGCTTTATTTATTTCTTCTATTATTTTATAGTCTACCTATTCTTGAAAAGAGTTTGTTCACAAATTTAGTGTCACAACTTCTATAGCTCCCACCCAAAAGACTGAATTCTTAACAGGCTAAGCTTGGAAGTGGTGGGGCTTTGCATTTCTAACTTACTCTAGATCGCAGATAACAAAGACATAGACAAACAATGGCTCCACTTCCAAAAGCTATCTTCCCAGAATCAAAAAGTGTGGCCTGAACACAAATACAGGCAGTTTCCATAGAACCTCTCCCTGGCTTCGTGCAGAGAGAGTGGAAAAATAACACCTGCACCCAACTTCAACATGAGGATAGAAGGAACCGGACCACACATCTAATACTTGCATTAGAAATTTCCGGCCACATTTTGAAAGTCTGGCCTCTATCTTACAGTTCACAGAGTATTGATAGGACATGGCATATCCCAATCTCCTGGGAGTCACCAATAACAGAAAGAGTGGCCTGAACAAACACAAAGCTTTGAGAGGCACGTTAAAATTTTTTGTCAAATAGACTAGTGATATTTTTCTTCTACGGAGGTCCTGTTTGATAAGACTGGGAAAGGCAGCTGTCTTATCTAACATGCAGAAAACAACACAGAGTCAAGGAAACTAAAGAAACAAGAAATATATATTTCAAATAAAGAGCAAAATAAATGTTCAGAGATTGACCCAAGTGAATGAAAGAGATGTAATTTACCTAACAGAGAATTTAAAACAATGATTATAAAGACTGTCACTAAGGTCCAGAGAGAAATGCAAAAACAAACTGAGAACTTTAACAAAGAGAAAGTATATAAAAGTATCAATCAAATCTTAGAGCTGAAGAATATTAAGCTAAACTGAAAAAATCAACAGAAAGGTTCACCCACAAATGAGATTAAGCAGAAGTAAAATATCAATGAACTCAAAGTCACTGGAAATCATCCAGTCTGAGTAGCAAAAATCATCCAGTAGCAAAAAATCATCCAGTCTGAGTAGCAAAAAGGAAAAAGAATGAAAAAGAATGAATACAACTTAAGAGACATACTGACACCCTCAGTCAAAGCAATATACACATTATAGGTGTTGAGAAGGAGGAGAGAGATGACAAGCACAGAACATATTCAAAATATAATGGCAGAAAATTTCCCAGTACTGAGGAAGAAAATAGAAAGCCAGATACAGGAATCCCAAAGAATACCAAATAAAATGAATCCAGATAAATCCACACCAAGTACATATATATCATGAAATACTGTGAAGCCATAAAAAAGAACAAAATCATGTCTTTTTCAGGAACATGGATAGGCTACTGGAAGGTATTATCCTATGCAAATTAACACACAAACAGAAAAACAAATATTGCACGTTCTTTCACATAAGTAGGAGCTAAACATTAGGTACACACAGACATAAATATAGAAACAATAGACACTGTGTGCTCCAAAAAGGGAAAAGGAAGGGTCCAAGAGCTAAAAAAAAACACTTCCTATTAGATACTATGTTCACTATCTGAGGGGTGGGATCAACAGAAGCACACCACCACACAATATGTCCCTGCAGCAAATCTGCACATGTACCGCCTGAATCTAAAATTTAAAAAAGGAAAAGAAACCCACACCAAGGCACATCATAACAAAACTGTCAAAACTTAAAGGTAGGGTATGGAAAGCAGTAAGGGAGAACTGAATTGTCACATTTAAGAGAACTCTGATAAAACTATCAGCAAAATTCTCAGCATTAACCTTGAAAGCTCAAGGGAGTAGGATGATATATTCAAAATTCTGAAAGAAAAAAACCTGCCAATCAAGAATAGTATACCTAGCAAACCTGTCTTTAAATAATGAGGGGTGTTAAAGACTTTCTCAGAGAAACAAAGGCTGAGTTCGTCACCATTATACCTGTGTTATAAGAAATGCTAAAGGGAGTTCTTCAAGCTAAAGGAAAAGAATGCAAAATGCAAAATAGAAACATGAAAACATGTGAAGGTATAAAATGCACTGGTAAAATTAATGGCATTTTTCAAATCCAAAACATTCTAAAATTGTAATGATGGCAAACACATCAAGGATTTCTCTAGCATAAGGGTTAAAAGTCAAAATTCTTAAAAGCAACTACAGCTACAATAATTTGTTAAGTATACACATGATTAAAAGATGTAAAGAATTACACCAAAAACATTAAATTTAGAAGGAGGACAGTAAAAGTACAGACTTTGTGTAAGTGATCAAACTTAAGTTATTATCAACTTAGCATAGCTTGTTATAGGTATAAAATGATTTATGTAACCACAAAGCATGAGCCTATAATAGATACACAAAATATTTTGAAAAATTCAAAATATATCACTACAAAAAGCAAACAAATCCCAAATAAAGAAAACAAGAGACAAGGAAAAACATGTAGGATCTAGAAAACAACTTGAAAACAATAAAATGGAAGTAGCAGGTTCTCATCTATGAATAATTACTTTAAAGGTTAATAGATTAAATTCTGTAGTCAAAAGGCATACAGTACCATGATACATACCAAACAAGATCCAACTATATGGACCTACAGAAGACTCATCTTACCTTAAAGGACACTCACAGGTTGAAACTGAAGTGATGGAAAATGATATTCCAGGCAAATAAAAGAGAGCAGGGGTAGCTATATTTATTTCACACCAAATAAACTTTAAGTTAAAAAAAAACTGTAAAAAGGGATAAAGAAGGTCAGTGTATTATCAAAAAAAGATCAATGAATCAAGATAATATAACAATTGTAAATACATATGCACCCAATACTGAAGCACCTAAATATATAAACCAAAGATTAAGAGATCTGAAGAGACATAAATGCAGCACAATAATAGTCAGTAATTTTAATAACCCACTTCCAACAACAGAACTACTAACTAGACAAAAAATTAATAAAATATTAGACTTGAACTATACTTATACCAATGGAGTTAACAGACATATGCAGAACATTTCATCCAACAGCAACAATATATACATTTTTCTCAATTATACATGTAACATTCCCTAGGATAAATCGATAGACCACAAAACACACCTTAACAAATATCAAAAGATCAACATTATATCAAATATCTTTCTCAATCACAAAGGTATGAAGCTAGAAATCAATAACAGGAGGAACCAAGAAAAATTAGCAAATATATATGCAAATTAAACGACATGCTCCTGAAAAACTATTAATTCAAAGAGGAAATTTCAAAATTAATTTTAAAAATATTTAAATAAAAATGAAAACACAACATACTAAAATTCATGGGATTCAGCAAAAGTGGTTCTAAGAGGAATGTTTGTAATACTAAATGCGTACGTCAAAAGAGAGAGTGAGAGAGGGAGAGGTTTTAAATAAACAACTTAATGTTACCTCTCAAGGAATTAGTAAAACAAGAACAATCTAAGCCTAAAGTTAGTGGAAGAAAAGAAATATTTCAGAGCAAAAATCAATGAAACAGAAATTAGAAAACCAATACAAGAGATCAGTAAAGCTAGGGGTTGGTCTTCCAAAAAGACAAACAAAATTGACAAACCTTAGCTAAATTAACTACGGCAGAATAGAGGTGGTTCAAATGAACTAAATCAGAAATGAAAAAAGATATCACAATTGATAATACAAAAATACAAAGGATCTTATGAGACCACTATGAGCAATTAAATATGCCAACAAATTGGACAATGGAGAGGAAATAGATAAATGCTTTGATACATAACCTTCCAAGATCAAATCATGAAATTAGGAATATAAACGGAACAGTAATGAGCAAGGAAATTAAATAAGTAATGAAAAGTCTGCCATCAAGGAACAGCCCAGGAAAAGATATTTTCATAAACATATTCTACCCACATTTAAAGAAGAACTAACAATAATTATTTTCATACTCTTCAAAAAATTAAAGAGAAGGAAATACTTCCACAATCATTTTGTAAGGTCAACATTAGCCTGAGACCAAAGTCAGACTAAGAAACTAACAGAAAAGAAAATTACAGGTCAGTATCACTGATGAATATGGATGCAAAAATCCTCAACAAAATACCAAAAACTATATTCAACAGTACATTAAAAGGATCATTCACCATGGTCAAATGGAATTTATTCCTGGGATGCAAGAATGGCTTACCATACGCAAATCAAGTGGGGATTGTTAATGGGAGCAAAAATATAGTTAGATAAAATGAATAAGACCTAGTATTTAATAGCACAACAGGGTGACTACAGTCAATAATAATTCATTGTATATTTTAAATAACTAAAAGAATGAAAGTGAAATTCCCTAACACAAAGAAATGATAAATGCTTGAGGTAATGAATACTCCAAATACCCTGATGTGATTATTAAACATCATATGCCTGTATTAGAACATTGCATGTACTCCATGAAAATACATACGTATTGTGTACTCATAATAATTATAAATAATATTTTTTAGATTCACTCTGCTTCTAGGTCTACAGATGTGGTTTTCTACCTATCACAAAATAAATTTATGGAAGTAAAAAACAATTAAAAATGTGATTCACCACAGTAACAGAATGAAGAATAAAAACAATATAACCACCTCAATAGATGAAAAAAAATCATTTGAAATAATTTAACATCCTTTCATGATAAACTTTTGAAAATCAGTTATAGAAGGAATATTTCTCAACACAACAAAGACCATATATAACAAGCCTACAGTGAACATCATACTCAGTGGTGAAAAGTTAAAGTCTTTTGGATCAGGAGCAAGACAAGGATGTCGGCTTTCATCAATGATGTTCAACGTAGTACTGGAGGTCCTAGTCAAAACAACTAGTTAAGAAAAAAAAGCATTCAAATAGGAAAAGAAGAAATGAAATTGTTCGCTGATGACATGATCTTATATATAGAAAACCCTATAAGACTCCACCAAAAATAATTGTTAAATTAACAAATTTAGTGAATTTGCAGAATACAATATCAACTTACAAAATCAATATTATTTCCATACACTAACAATACACAAACTGAGAAAGAAATTTTTTTAAAAAATCCCATTTACAATAGCATCTTACACACACACACACACACACACACACACTCATTTAGAAGTAATCAATGGAATATGATAGAAATAAACCCACATAACTATGGTTAGTTGATGCACACACACACGTAGGAGTAAATTTAACCAAGGAAGTTAAAGTTTGATATACTAAAAACTATAAAACACTGTTGAAAAAACCTGAAGATGACACAAATAAATGAAAATCTGGTCCATGCTCATGGTTTAGAACAATTAATATTGTTAAAATGGTCATACTACCCAAAACAGATTCAATGTAATCCCTATGAAAATTCCAATGCATTTTTCACAGAAATAAAAAATTGTAAAATATGTATGAAACCACAAATAGCCACAAATAAAAAGCTTGAGAAAAAATAATGCTGCAGATATCACAGTATCAGACATTAAAACACATTACAAAGCCAGTAGCATGGTACTGGCATAAAACCAGACATATCAATCAATGGAATATGATAGAAAGCCCAGAAATAAACTCACACACCTATGGTCAATTAAATTTTCATAAAGATGACAAGATCAAACCATGGGGAAATGACAGACTTTTCAATAAATGTTGTTGGGAAAATTGGATATGCACACACAGAAGAATCAAAATGAACACTTATTTCAGCCCTTGTACAAGAATCAACTCAAAATGGATTAAAGACTTAATATAACATAAGACTTGAACCTATAAAACTACTAGAAGAAAACATATGGGGAAACCATCATGACCTGGGTATGAGCAGAGATTTCTTGACCTCAAAAGCACCGACAATGGCAGCAAAAATAGACAAATGGTATTGCATCAAACTAAAAAGCTTCTGCAGGAAGGAAAGGAAACAGTTAACAGGCTAAAGAGGCAACCCACAGATTGGGAGAAAATATTTGCAAATTACGCATTAGATAAAAGGCCAATATCTAAAATATGCATGAAACTCAAACTCCTCAATAAGAAGAAAACAAATTATCCTATCAAAAATGGGCAGAGGACTTTAAAATAGACATTTCTCAAAAGAAAACATAAAAGTGGTTAAAAGATACATGAAAAAATGCTCAACATCTCTAATCATCAAAGAAATGCTAATTAAATCACAATGAAATATTATCTTACACCTGATAGACTGGCTATTATCAAAAAGATGAAAACTAACAAGTGTTGATGAGGATGTGGAGAAGAGGGAACCCTTGCACATTGCTGATGGTATTGTAAATTAGTACAGTTATTTTGGAAAACAGTATGAATGTTACTAAAAAACTAAAATTACTACACAGTCCAGCAATTCCACTTTTGAGTATATAGTCAAAGGAATTAATATCAGTATGTCAACAAGATGTCTGAACTCCCACATTCACTGCAGCATTATTAACAATAGCCAATATTTGAAAACAACTTAAGTGTCCACCAACAGACAAATGGATTTTGGCAATGCGGTATATATAAACAATGGAATACCATTCAGCCTTTGAAAGGCAGGAAATTTTGTCATTTATGACAACATGGATGAACCTAGAGGACATTATGCTAAATGAAATAAGTCAGACACAAAACAACAAATACTGCATGATCTCACTTAACATGTGTAATTTAAAAAGGCAAACTGATAGAAATACAGAGTACACTGATGGCTACCAAAGGTTATTACACTACATTATAACTAAATGTAATTAAAAAATAATATACTTTATATTTCAAAATAGCTACAAGAATGGATTTTAAATGCTCTCACCAAGAAGAAAAGACAAGCATTTGAGATGACAGATATGTTAATTAGCCTGATTTGATCATTCCACAAGGTATGTTTGCATCAAAATGTAACATTGTATCCCGTGAATAAATACAATCATTATTTGTCTATTAAAGATAAAATATTACTGAAGAAAAACAAAAGATAGGCTAATTCCCCTTGAGGAGGGGTACTGAATACCACAGTGTATAGTAGTGATTCATCTAGCTGTTTCCCAAAGGTATCAACTGCCAGAATTTGGGCAATGGTAGTATCAGCATATGGAAAAGAAGAATACTTAGATCTATTGTGGAATCTTAAAAAAAATTCAAAAATGTTTTACTTCCATTTATTTATTAGATTTTTAAAGCATAATTTTTATATTTGTATACACATTTGGCATTAAAATGTAAATATCCTCTTTATTATTTTCTTGCAAAATCAAGAAAATAAAAAAAGATCACCATGATATGACTACATATGTGTAAGCAATATTAATATTTGGCTACATTTCTTAGATTTTTGCCATATATACATATGCACCGTATATATCATTTTTGAATGCAGAGATAGTACAGGATTATTCGTTCATTAATTATAGATGAAAATAATGTGAACAAAGGCCTGGTGAAAGTTAACATCAATTCTGAGTTTCCAGATGACTATTTCCCCCAAACTTCCACATTTACTTACTGAATTTAAAGTGTTAATATACGCATTTTTTAAGAAAACAGACCCTCCAAATTCTAAGGGTTAAAGCAGAAATTTCAAGTGGCTCAAATTCTGTGAAAAGAATATAAACATTATATCCATATAACAGTACATTTTTTGTGTCGAAATTACTCAGTTGTAAATGTGGTACATATACACCACGGAATACTATGCAGCCATAAAAAGAAACAAGAGCATGTCCTTTGCAGGGACATGGATGGATCTAGAAGCCGTTATCCTCAGCAAACTAACACAGGAACAGAAAACCAAACACTGCATGTTCTCACTTACATGAGGAAGCTGAATGATGAGAACACATGGTCACATGAGGGGTAACAATATAAACATACACTAGGGCGTGTTGGTGGGGCAAGGGGAAGGAGAGCATCAGGAGGAATAACTAATGAATGCTCAGCTTAATACCTTAGTGATGGGTTGATCTGCGCAGCAAACCACCATGCCACACGTTTACCCATGTAACAAACCTGCATATCCTGCACATGTACCCCAGAACTTAAAAGTTGATGAAGAAAACAAGTATTCAGTTGTCTTTTGTGACTATACAAGTAACCTACAAAAAGTTAAAAAACAAAAAGAAAATTATAAATAATAAATTGAAAATATGCAATTAGCCTTCTAAAGATAAATGATGTAATATTTGATATATAGCTTTCAAATTTTTCTAGACATAGTTGTAAACATATACTATATGTATCTTATACAGCTGTACTCTACATAGTGTTCTGTAATTTGGTTTGCTCTCTTACCAATGCCCACAAAGACCTCTCCATGTCCGTATGTAAATAAGAAAACTGTCATACTGACATCTACCCAGTGTTCTATTATGATGCTTTAAAACTTTATTTAACCCAATATTTATTCGTTTATTCAATAAATATTTATTGAACACCTATTACATACCAGGCCCAGTTTTTGCTTTAGAGATACGTATTAAGCCACCCTTGTATTGCTATAAAGAAATACCTGAGACTGAGTAATTTATAAGAAAAGAGATTTAATTGGCTCATGTTTCTGCCAGCTGCACAACAAGCATACGGACATGCGCTTCTGAGGGAGGGCCTCAGGGAGCTTTTACCCATGGTGGAAAATAAAGCAAGAGCAGGTACTTCAGATGGCAAAAGCAGGAGCAAGTGAGAGGAAGTTCAGGGGAGGTGCTACACAGTTTTAAACCACCACATCTCGTGAGAAGTCAGGGCCAGAGCTCACTTCTCACCAAAGGGATGGCCCAAGCCCTTCATTAGGGATCTACCCCATAATCCACATACCTCCCACCAGATCCCATCTCCAACACACGGAATTACATTTCAACATGAAATTTAGGTAGGAACAAATATCCAAGATACATTAGATAGATAATAAAAGAGCTCCTCTTTTAGAGTTTATATTCTAGGTGATTAATGCAAGCATAAAAAAAGTAAATACTATCTACATCAGGTATCTATAACTCCAAGGAAAAGCATAAGGCAAGGCAAAGATAGGATGTAATGGAGTTGTGCGGTTAAGAATGACTATTTTACATAGGTCAAGTAAGTAAAGCAACTGCAGAAACAAGACACTCAGAATAAGTAATGAGAGATTACAGCTAGAGAGAAGAACGATTGCAAAAGCCTTGAGATTAAGTATGTGCTTGATGTGTTCACAGACCAGCTATTGGGCCACTGTGGCTGGGCAGAATGGGCAAAGGGCAGAATGGATAGGGGCCAGAGAGGCTGTGGGGACGGATGCTATGGGAATTTACAGAGATATAGTAAGGACTTCAGTTTTTTACCTGAATAAAATAAGGACCCCTTGTGTGCCTGCAATTGGTGGGTTCTTGGTCTCCCTGACTTCAAGAATGAAGCCGCATACCCTGGCAATGAAAGTTACAGTTCTTAAAGATGGTGTGTCCGGAGTTTCTTTCTTCAGACGTTCACATGTGTCTGGAGCTCCTTCTTTCTGGTGGGTTCGTGGTCTTGCTGACAGGACTGAAGGTGCAGACCTTCGGTGAGTGTTACAGCTCATAAAAGCAGCAGGGACCTACAGACTGAGCAACAAGATTTATTGTAAATAGTGAAACACCAACCCTTCCACAGCCTACAAGGAAACCCAAGCACGTTGCCGCTGACTGGCTTGGGCAGGCTGCTTTTATTCCCTTATCTGGCCCCACCCACATCCTGCTGATTGGTCCATTTTACAGAGAGCTGATTGGTCCGTCTTACAGAGAGCTGATTGGTCCGTTTTGACAGGGTGCTGATTGACGCATTTACAATCCTTTAGGTAGACGCAGTGCTAGATCTAAAAGCTCTCCAAGTCCCCACTAGGTTAGCTAGATACAGAGTACCCATTGGTGTATTTACAAACCTTGAGCTAGACATAGAGTGCAGATTCGTGCACATACAATCCTCCAGCTAGATATAAAAGTTCTCCAAGTCCCCATCCGGCTCAGAAGCCCAGCTGGCTTCACCTAGTGGATCCTGCACCGGGCTGCGGCAGAGCTGCCCGCCAGGCCCCAGCCGTCGCCTGCACTTCTCAACCCTTGGGCGGGCGGTCGATGGGACCGGGCGCCAGGGAGCAGGGTGCGGCGCCCGTCAGGGAGGCTCTAGCCACCCCAGAGCCCAACGTGGAGTGGGGGCGCTCAGACATGGCGGGCTGCAGGTCCCGAGCCTGCCCTGCGGTAAAGCGGCTGAGGCTCCGCGAAAAGTCGAGCACAGCGCTGGCGGGCCAGCACTGCTGGGGTACCTGGTGCATGTTCTGCAGCTGCTGGCCAAGTGCTAAGCCCCTCACTGCCTTGGGCGGGGCCACTGGCCAGCCGCCCTGTGTGCTGGGGCCCGCCAAGCCCGCGCCCGCATCCGCCGGAACTCGCACTGGCGCTCCGAAACTCTCACTGGCCCACAAGCGCTCCTCGCAGCCGTGGTTCCCGCCCGCGTCTCTCCCTCCACACCTCCCGGCAAGCAGAGGGAGGGGCCTCCAGCTTCAGCCAGCCCAGAGAGGGGCTCTCTGGGTGCTGTGGCGGGCTGAAGGGCTCCTCAGGCACAGCCAGAGTGGACCCTGAGGGCGATGAGGTGCTGTGAGGGCTGCTAGCACATTGTCACCTCTCACTTGGGGAGTATTGAGTAGTGACAGTTTTGTTGACATTTTTAAGGGGTTTTAATTGCTTTCTTGTTGAGAATAAACCATAGAGAATTAAGGTGAAAGTAGGAAACCTAGTTGGGAGGCTAGCAGGGTGCATTGAAATATAAGATCACGAAAATATTGAAAAAACATACAGAAATGACTGAAGTGAAAGGGGAAATCCATGAGAACAGAGCATCCTAGAAGCCAAGTAAGGAAAGTGTTTCAAGGAGAAGGGAGTAATTAACTACAAATAACTCAAGTAAAATGAGGACAAAATACTGATATAACAATGTGGAGGTCCCACGTGACCATAATAAAACAAATATTTGTGGGATTTGGTGAGGAAGACCTAGATGAAGTGGATTCAGGATCAAATTGAAGCAGAGGAATTTCTGATCACAGGTAGTTTCTCTTTCAAGGGAATTTGCTGTGAAGAGAAGCAGAGAATTGAGGCAGTATCTGGAGAGAGATGTGAGGTCAACAGAGAAATGCTGGAAATACTAGGTTATATTTGTTCCATACCTAAAGCACTTTTCTGACTAAAAATCAAATTAGTTTTTAAGTCACATCTGTAATGTAACTTTTGCTGTTTGCTATCATCTGTCTTTCTCTAAATTAGAAGTCCCTGCCACAGGCCAGCTTTCTCCTTCCCTGTAGTTTTCCTCTCTCATCCATATTCTAAATCTGTCTGATGCTTTTACAGGAATTAATACAATATTATTTCATTTTATTTTTATTTTTTCTTTTAAGAAATTTAAAATTTTGACAGGGAGTCTCTCTGTGTTGCCCAGGCTGGTCTCAAACTCCAAGGCCTCATTTGGGAGGTCCTCCTGCCTAGATTTCTCAAAGTACTGGGTTTGTAGACATGGGCCACGGCTCCCAGACTGCTATATTATTTTTAAGCAGATCACCTTACCTTCATTTTAATCCCTTTCCTTAAAGGACTTTGTCTATTTAATGAAATAATCTTAAAAACTTTTCCAATGGCTTTTTTTCTTTTTCTTCTTCTTCTATAGATTTCTAAATAAATTTAACTTTTTGGTTGAGGTAAAGTCGATCTCCAATGCATAATTTACAAATAGTTGACTTACTACAAATAGAATTTGGCATTACTGATATTTGTATCTGATGCCTTCCAATTTAATCTGACCTTACATTCATTAAGATACTCAGAAAAAAATTTCTTTTGAGGGTCCTCCTATTGCCTATTTTGCACAGTACTACTTTCCTCTCCTTGTATTCCTCCCCGTTTTATTCTATTTGCATTTCTCTCCATATTTCCCATTCATCAGTTTTTTTTTCTGTTGCTGTGTGTAAATTGCCCCCCCAAAACTTATGTACCTTAAAACAACAATAATGATTTACTATCATTCATGCTGTCTGTGGATTTGGAATTTGAGAATGGCTTGGCCGGATGGTTCTGGCTCAGAACCATCTGGCTTAGTTTTATATTGTTTGTGTTTTGTTAATATGATTTCAAGTTTATAAAAGTTTGTCACCATGGATCGTACATTTATTCTTATTTAATGTCCCTCTGTCATGTTTTCACCTTAAATTTTACTTTAATGACAATAATATCTGACTTTATTTTTGCTTTCACTTCCCTGGGACATCTTTGTGCTTAATTTTAGGTTTTTTTTTTTTTTTTTTTCTAATCACCTTAAATACACTTTTTATAAACAATGTATGGTTGGAATTTATTTTATTAGGGTTATTCAATCCATATATTTTTACTCTAATAAAATATAGTTGCTTTTTTGCTTTCGTAGTAATTTTATGATGATATTTTTCTTACTCTTGAATGCCTTGTTCAAATCCTCTTTTTTTCCCCAATTCTCTACCAATTTTCAGATTTTTATCTCAAATATTTTAAAGTTTTTAGTCCCCAGCTGCTAAGAAGTTTTTCCTCAACTATCACTCCTTGTTTTCAAGGATCTTAGCATTTATTTTCCAGAAATGTAATCATTATTGCAGAAGGTACTGTTAGTTTCCTGTCAGATATCTATGTTATTATTTTCCCCCTAATTTTATCTGAAGGTCAATAAGTGTAAATAAAACACTTTATATCCCGGTCTCCTTGACAGCCATCATTTCCATGATTGGTTGGGGAAGAAAGCTTCTTAAAAAGGGAAAATGCAGATTTCATATGCCTTTCTGTTCCTTCTTCCTTTTCTCTCTCCTACTATAATTTGGGCATTAAAAAAATGCAGCTTTGGTAGTCACCTTGCACATAAGGCAGTCTTGAGGAGGAAAGCCTCCCTCTAAGGATATGGGGCAGGAACACACATGTCTGGCACCTTGAGAATGGGAAACCCACAAACCTATCTTCCCCCCAACCCCCCAGATTGCATTTAAATGAAAGACAAGTAAATTTAGCTTTTTAAAGCCAGTCATTTGAGCTTTCTGTTTGCTGTAGCTGAAGTTAATCCTATCCAATAAAAAATCAATTTTTCACTTGAATCTGTTAATGTATATGCATATATGAATATTTATGTTATGAGATGCAGCTTAGCTTAATTCTTGTCAAGTTCATTTTTCCTGTTTTGAGATCTCAGTTCAATTGTATTTTAGTTTAGGTCCTTCAAAAAAAACTTTCCTGGGAAACAGTCTCTGACTTATTAAATGTCCCAAAATGTCACCCTTTGGTTTGACACATTCTGGATTCAGAATCCACAGACCTCTGATTCTGCTGCTGCCAAAGCACAGACTTCAAGATGTGAGGGACTGCACGGTTGGAGTACTGTAGTGGGTTGTTAAAATCTCAACTGACAGCAAGGTAGCCTTTGAAAACTAACAACCCAAGTGTAGTCTGTGCCAGTAAAGAGCTTCTAAGGCTTGGACTTAGGACAGGTTTTGATATGAGACACTCCAGGAAATGTATAACATGAGTGGAGAAAATGTGGCCTGCTTTCTTCTTGTTACAGAAGACACACACACACTCACAAACACACACTCAAAGAGAGAAAGGGGGAGAGAACAGAACTCTCAAAACCTACACTTGTACATCAAGGCCAGCATTGGCAGGAGAGCAGCTAGCAGAGCAGGCTGAGGTGGGCCAGGTGGTGGCAGATTCTTGGCTCTAAGACCAGCAGGCTGGCAGTAGGGTTTTGAGGCAACATATGCCAGAAGGAAGTGGTGGGGGTCATTGTTTGGGGGAAAAGAGAAAGAAGGCCTTTCAAAGACTGAACTTCTATGTGTGATCCTAATTCTGTCTCCCACATCAACCTACACACAGACAGTAAAAAAGCACATTAACGAGAGGAGGACAACTTCACAAACGTATCTAAAGCACCCAGTCCTCTTAGCTACTGGAAAAGCACCTCTGTATTAAAGTGGATGGTGGCTCGGATCCATTGTAAATAGAATTAAACATTAATGTGGCCTCTCTTATTCTCCAAATCTTCATCTAGATATAAAATCTAGTGTTTATTTTCCAGCCCTATTGCCACTGCCTTGGTTTAGTTCCAAATCATGTTTCCTGAGGATGAATACTGCTGTAAAAACCTATTTGAGATCTAAACTTTTGAGACCCAGCTTTCAAATTCACTAGCTGTAAGGCTATTGTTATGCTCCCCAGAACACAAATCTAACCTTGTCACTCCTCAGTATAGAATTTTTAAATTGTTCCTTATTGTATAACACAAGTTTCAAATTTCCTTGAATATTATTAAATGCTTTTTACTATCCTTTTCCTCCTGTTCAATTCCATTTTCTGCCATGGGCTCCCATTTTCCTTTTAAATTATGTGTAATTTCCTGAAGGTTCATGCTGTTTCATACCCCATCCCATTGTGGATCTGTCCTTGTGCCCAGAGTGGCCTTCCCCATCTCTGCCTTTAAACTACAGCGAAGCCTCTCCCAAAGCCACTTAACTCTAAGCAGAGCCAGAAGATTTTGTCCTGTCTAATCTCTAGCACCTAAAAAAATGCATTTTTGACTTTGTTTACGTTCTTCTTTACAAAAGAGTTAGTTTAATATGGACAGAGATTTAATCCTTTTGATCTGTATATCCCTTCTTAGTACAGTGTTTAGGAAAGTAGTAAATACTATTTTTTTCTTCATTAACAAGGTCTCCACTTGTTCTTAGCACTTTTAACAATTGATTGAAATAGGCTGGGCATGGTGGCTCATGCCTGTAATCCCAGCAATTTGGGAGGCCGAGGCGGGTGGATCACGAGGTAAGGAGATTGAGACCATCCTGGCTAACACAGGTGAAGCCCCGTCTCTACTAACAATACAAAAAATTAGCCAGGTGTGGTAGCGGGCGCCTGTAGTCCTAGCTACTTGGGAGACTGAGGCAGGAGAATGGCATGAACCCAGGAGGCAGAGATTGCAGTGAGCTGAGATCGCACCTCTGCACTCCAGCCTGGGCGACTGAGTCAGACTCCTTCAAAAAAAAAAAAAAAAAAAATTGAGTGATGGGGCTTCTTTATTTATTAACCTATTCAACAAAAGTTTATTGAGGGTCTACATCTTATGAGGCACTGTGCTAGGCCCAGGACATGGCTCACAAATTTCTCAAATATAACATGGTTCTTGTCTACAAAGGTAGGTCCTAAAAAACTCAGGTCCTAATAACTTAAGTCCTAATGGGGGGAAAAATGCTCCAATTAAAAGGCTAAGATCTACAATTAATTGATAAGAAAACTAGTACTACAAGATTCTAAAATGATATCTAGCAGGTTATTGAATTAAATTAAAATTGAAATGAATTAAAATAAAATTTTGAGAAAGGACAATTTTATGTATATATAAAAAATATGTACTTTTTAAGTCTTAAGAAAATTATAACTGAGACGTTCATCAAGACCTGAAATCCATCAATTGGAAAAGGATTTTAAATGTAGTTGACATTTCCAAGGACCAAACTAAGAAGGCAATTCCATCTATAATAGCTACAAAAAGGTGAGATAAAGTAAAAGGCCTAGGAATACATTTGACCAAAGAGGTAAAAGATATCTATAAGGAGAACTACAAAACACTGATGAAAGAAACCCTAGATGACAAAAACAAATGGAAAAACATCCCTGGCTCATGGATTAGGAGATTCAATATTATTAAAATGACTATGCTGTCTAAAGCAATATACAGATTCAACACAATCTCTATCAAATTACCAATGTCATTTTTCATAGAATTAGAAAAAAAAATCCTAAAATTCATATAAAACCAAAAAAAGAGTCCCAAAAAGCCAAAGCAATTTTAAACAAAAAGAACAGAGTCATTGGCATCAAATTATCTGACTTCAAATTATACTACAAAGCTATACTACCAGAACAACGTGGTACTAATATAAAAATGTACACATTGATGAATAGAACAGCATGGAAAACCCAGAAATAAAACCACACACCTATAACCAACTGATTTTTAACAAAGCCAACTGAAATATTTAATAAGTAAATGACTCCCTATTCAATAAACGGTGCTGGGAATATTGGATAGCCATATGCAGAAGATTGAAACTGGACACCTACCTCTCACCAGCTACAAAAAGTAACTCAAGATAGATTAAAGACCTGAACATAAGACCTGAAACTATAAAAAATACTAGAAGAAAGCCTGGAAAAAAATCTTCAGGACATTCACCTAGGCAAAAAAAATTATGACCAAGGCCTCAAAAGCACATGCAGCAAAAACAAAAGTAGACAAATGGGACTTAAACTAAAAAGCTTCTGGACCGAAAAATAAACAACAGAGTGAACAGACAAACTACAGAATAGGGAAAAAAATTTCAAACTATGCATCTGTCAAAGGAATAATTTTTGGAATCTACAAGGAACTCAAATAACTCAGCAAGAAGAGAAAACCCCATTAAAATGTGGGCAAATAATATGAAACTTTTTTCAAAAGAAGACATACACACTACTGGCATAGTGATGTCGAGGAAATGCTCAACATCACTAATCATTAGAGAAATTAAAATTAAAATCACAATAAAATATCATCTCACACTAGTCAGAATGACTATTACTAAAAAGTCAATAAACAACGGATGTTTGTGAGGATGCAGAGAAAAGGGAATGCTTATACACTTTTGGTGGAAATGTAAATTAGTACAACCTTTATGGAAGAGAATATGGAGATTTCTCAAAGAACTAAAAATAGAACTGTCATTAGATCCCGAAATTCCACTACTTGGTATATATCCAAAGGGAAAGAAATCATTATATTAAAAAGATACCTGCACTCACATGTTTATCACAATAGCAAAAATGTGGACTCAGGCTAAGTGTCCATCAACAGAGGATTTGATAAAGAAAATGTACGATACACACACACACACACACACACACACACACACAATGCAATACTAAGACATAAAAAAGAATAAAATTGTAACTTTTGCAGCAATGTAGAAGGAACTGGAGGCCATTATCCTAAGTAAAATAACTCAGAAACAGAAAGTCAAATGCTGCATATGCTCGCTTATAAGTGGAAGCTAAACAATAGGTACATGGGTATACAGAGTGGGATAATAGACCTTGAGTACTACAAAAGATGGGAGGGTGGGGAGATGAGAGTTGAAAAATTACTTATTTGGTGCAAGGTTCACTGTTCAGGTTATGCGTACACTAAAAGCCCAGACTCCACCACTGTGCAATATATACATGTAAGAAATCCACACTCATATGCCATAAATATATAAACATAAAAAAATTAAGGTATCTGGCATCTCAAAAATCTTTTCTAAGAGACTTTTGTGAATACAAATTATTAATGTGATGTGTTATGGTATAGAGGGTTACCAAATTTCATTTGGGAGGTTTTGATATATATAAAATGGAGATATTCACTCTTCAGCTCTGACACAGGCAGAAACAACTTGTTCAATCATCTGTGGAATTTGGAGCCAGTACAATCTCTTCCACAGAAGCCACAGTCTGGGAGACTGGGACCCCAAATCTGCATTTGTACCTTAACCATATTTTCAAGTTCAAGTCCATTCTCTGTGATACAGGTTAGAAATATTTTTAAATAAATAACTTGCTAAAATGATATAAACTTAAATGTATCTGCAGCTAGTTTTCAGTTTTGCGTAATATTTAACTCTTTAACCTTTTCCAAGTACTTTTATTTTTGTGCTTTCTTTTTTATTATTATTATACTTTAAGTTCTGGGATACATGTGCAGAACATGCAGGTTCATTACATAGGTATACACGTACCATGGTGGTTTGCTGCACCCATCAACCCGTCATCTACATTAGGTATTTCTCCTAATGCTATCCCTCCCCTAGCCCCCCACCCCCCAACAGGTCCCAGTGTGTAATGTTCCTCTCCCTTTGTCCATGTGTTCTCACTGTTCAACTCCCACTTATGAGAGAGAACATGCAGTGTTTGGTTTTCTGTTCCTGTGTTAGTTTGCTGAGAATGATGGTTTCCAACTTCATCCATGTTCCCGCAAAGGGCATGAACTCATCTTTATTTATGGCTGCATAGTGTTCTATGCTGTATATTATATGTGCCACATTTTCTTTATCCAGTCTATCATTGATGGGCATTTGGGTTGGTTCCAAGTCTTTGCTATTGTGAATACTGCTGCAGTAAACATACGTGTGTATGTGTCTTTATAGTAGAATGATTTATAATCCTCTGGGTATGTACCCAATAATGGGATTGCTGGGTCAAATGGTATTTCTGGTTCTAGATCTTGGAGAAATCGCCACACTGCCTTCCACATTGGTTGAACTAATTGACACTTCCACCAACAATATAAAAGCATTCCTGTTTCTCCACATCCTCTCCAGCATCTGTTGTTTCCTGACTTTTTAATGATCACCATTCTAACTGGCATGAGATGATATAACATTGTGGTTTTGATTTACATTTCTCTAAAGACCAGTGATGATGAGCTTTTTTTCATATGTTTGTTGGCTTTACTGTTCTTTTTTGTGCTTTGTATTGGACTTTATTTATTTATTTATTTATTTATTTATTGAGACAGAGTCTCACTCTGTCACCCATGCTGGAGTACAGTGGCACGATCTCAGTTCACTGTAAGCTCCACCTCCCGGGTTCACACCAATCTCCCGCCTCAGTCTCCCAAGTAGCTGGGACTACAGGCACCCGTCACCACTCCTGGCTAATTTTTTTCATATTTTTAGTAGAGATGGGGTTTCACTGTGTTAGTTGGGATGGTCTCGATTTCCTGACCTTGTGATCCGCCCACCTCAGCATCCCAAAGTGCTGATATTACAGGTGTGAGCCACTGCGCCCAGCCTCTAACAGACTTTATTTATATTTATTTCTTCCAAAATCATTTAAGTAAAAAATACAATTTTGAAACATTAAAATGCCAGGAAATGGAGGCAAAGATTGGACAATAAGAAATGTAGGTTTTTGAGGGTTTGAGAAATCAAATTAAGCAGATTTATATGATTTTCAAAATAATTTATAAATGATAAAATTATTTTTACAACAATTTCTGAAGCAGAAGAAAAACTAATGTGGGCTCATAATAGCAGAGATAGGGTATAAAAAGTGCTGTGGTTAGTGCCATGGCAGGCTTCCCATCTAAAGTATCAAGCATGCAATTCTGAACAGAACGGTGCCTGGCTCTGCTGGCCTAGCCACCTAACTCCATCAGGGCTTTGTACCTTACTTCAACCATTTCTTTTCAGTTCTCTTCTAAGAGGGCAGGCTTTCTATTGTATGAAAACTGTCATGAATTTCACCAGGACAAATAGTAAGAATTTGTTGATGGGTGCTGATGAGTTGATGGGTGCAGCACACCAACATGGCACAAGTATACATATGTAACAAACCTGCACGTTATGCACATGTACCCTAGAACTTAAAGTATAATAAAAAAATAAATTAAAAAAAAAAGAATTTGTTTGAAGTAAATAGTATCTAGTCATAAGTGCAATTCTACCTGATCATCTTGCTTTTCTCTGAGTAGAGAATGAAGGACGTCCAGGATGGCACTGATAGGCTGGGATAAAATAAAAGGGTAAAGAATCCAGTAGTCACTTTGGGGTTGAGAAGGGAAGTTGTAGTGGGAAGAAATGTATAGGAGGAGAGGATGGAGAAGCAGTTGTTGGCTTAACATAGAGTTTTGTATTTCAGTGGTGGATCTGTTGTTACAGGAGATAATAAGCACACAGTGCAGCATGTGATCTGCTGTGCAAAACTGCGAGAGTGGTTTGATGAAGAAATGTAGAAATAAAAGTCAGTCACATCAGAGAGACCAAGGAAGAGTTAGCTGGATTCCTGGATGCATTACCCACATTGACCCAAGGGCTAGAGAGTATGACTTCAAGTCAGTTTCCAATGTGTGTAAGTAAGGGGAGGAGAGCCCAAGAGGCTGAAAATGTCAGTAACAAAGAGAGGTTTACCACGATAAATCCTCTTATATGTGCCAGGTTTTATTCATGAAAGAAAGAGTAGATGTCTGGGCATAAAATTGGTGAGCAAAAAGAATACTGGTGCTACTTGCCAGTTTGATGATGGTTAGAGATTAGGATTTGGTGTTCTCAAAGTATAGTTTAATTTTAGTAAAAGAAATATGTGCTTTGTAGACACTGAGAATATAGTGTTTTGTTCACATGGAAAGATAGTTCTGCAGACACATTGAAGCAATTGTGAGAAAATGAAGCAAAATGATGAATTGGGAAAAGAATTGTCATGCAGTTATTATTAAATCATTAATTGAAGACATATTATCAAACAACCTTTGTGTGCCAGGCATTATTCTAGGGAACCAATGAAACAACAGGCAGCAACACTAATGAGAAGGCCTTCGACATCAAGGAACTTTATATTCTTAAGGATTATTGGCAATGAATTTCCAAGGAGATAGGCAGTTTACAGATCTCTCCTTTCCACTTGTCTCAAATTGTTATAACCGTATGAATGTTAGTTAAAAACAAACAAAAACAAAGAGAAAGAAAGAAAAGGAAAAATATATTCTTGAGGGAAAAAGCTCCCTAGAAAAGCAGAAATATAGAACCTGGATATTTGTAAAAGAGTGAGGAAAACTAGACACCAAGGAGTGAATTAAATGAAGAAGAGACATTAAAGAGCCGAGATACGAAACTAATATACATTGCGGGACATATTCGGACTAATTAACTGAATGTTGTACATGGAGAGACATACATAGACATACACACACACATATTTGCATTTAGAAATGTAAAAAAATTTTGCATATATTGACGATACTCTAAAATTGCAATTTTCCCACTTTATAATGGATATGCTATATGATCTAGACTCAGCTTTATAGGCAAGTCCTTCACTTAGTCTACCAAAATCATATAAACAGAGCTTTTAAATCTGCCCCTGTTTTAAGGAACATCGCTTTTCTGAAGATGTTCTCGTTATCTCACCTATAATAAGTAAGTTTCATGTTGCCATGCACTGTTGAGAATTTTCCAGTTCCACAACATTTTGTTTGTACCATTCTTCCTCGGTAATTAAAATATTACCTTAAATATTTTGAAATTAATCAGAAATTGATCACCTAATAAACAACAGTTTAAAAAAATGTATTTTTTTTTGCTGTTGCTCAGGGCTTGGGCCTATGAAAAGTAACACAATAGCTGTTTTGTTTCTGAGTATCACAAGCAGTACCTCCTCAGATGTAGCTCCCCTCCGACCTGCCATGGCCTTAACATAAGATTCTCAAAACTGGGATTCCTTCTGGCTTGAGGCAAGAAGCTTCGCTGGGGCTTGAAAAGAGAGTTGTCACAGGTTCAGAAGTCCACTGATAAACATATATGTTCAGGGAAGAAAATGAATGGGTTTTAAAAAAATGTAAAATTATGAAATTTTGGATATGAAAAAATAAATGTTTTACTTGTTCCTTCAGCTCTGCTTCATTTGTTCTCAAATTAACTACTTGCCTCTTGTTCATCTCACGAGACAACAAGAGCCTAGGCAATTGGATGGGGTTGGGCTAAAGGAAGGACCAGGAGTTGTATAGGACAAGGCATGCTGTGGAGGGAGGTCTGCTGATACTTAGCTTGGCGCTAAAACTGGTGGTGACATTACAAGTGAAGAGTGACAAAACAGTGAAAGGAGAACAAGAACAAAGAGGTGCTTCGAAAATTTTGCTACCCAACTTCTCATGCATGGCCACTGGCCTGGATAACAATGAAGATGCTGTGACCACTCTTCAGGGCTGGCTCCAGAAGGAAGAGGAGTGGCCAAGTAGCTAGTCTTTGCTAATGGATTACTTAGAGCAACACATTCTCACCACTGAATAATTTGTTTTTCTTGTAATTTCACCACGAAAAAGTTCACTTCCTCTTGAGACCCCTATTAAAATCACATTTTCCTAGGAGTCAAGTATTTACCTTGAAATGTTACTTTGGCTTCATTTTATATAAAAGTTAGAATAAACAGTGCTGAATAAAAATTGATTTTTAAATTAATATTCTTTGTCTGATTCTGTAATTTCTCAGAATTTCAATAAAATTTGAAAAGCTGAAAATATACATTTTAAAATTTATCAGTGAACATAAAATAGTTTCTAAATGTCTTCCACAAAATGGCGCAGAAAAAAATTAATTATGTAAATGTCACTTACTAGTCTGATAATAAATAGAAAATCATGAGTTCATCATTTCATCTCAATGTAGACTAAATCTCTCAACTCAGATAAAAGCTCCAAAATTTAATGCTGTATTTATCTGGTTTTCATAACTTTTATGAAATATTTCTGTACCAGTGTTAACCTTCTTTGTTATAGTACCTGCTCTTAAAAACAACATTAAAAACCTTTTATATCATGATTATCCTTGGTTATATAAACTTATTGGAAAAAATGTTTTGATCATTAGGTACTGCACCAGAGGGCTTAATTCAATCCTTAACTGCAGAGATTTAACATTAACTATGAGTGAATACACAACTCATCTAATCAACAACAAGAAGATTTTTCATACAATAGAGAAGGCAGTGTAAATGTGATTATAGAATTCTCAATATAGTTTTTACTTAAAAACTACATAATGCACATCCTTTACAGCAGTAAGTGTGTAATCACATTGGATTTGATAAGAAATTTCTTCATGAAGACACAGTACAATCAGGCATAAAGAATTTCAAGATATAAGATAATTGTTAAACACCTGACATAATGTTACACACATGAAATACAATAATTATAGAAATACATTTCATGAAAAACCTAAAGGACATTTAACTCCAAAGATTATAAAGAAAACTTAAGAGAATAAAAATACGTGGCAAGTGTAGGTGGTTGTTGCACCCTCATTAGTAGCAGTAGTTGTGTAGAAAACAATTCCCTTTGAACTTTGGGAAATAATAGTGTTTTCATGCCTTTGTACTTTAGTTTTTGTGGTACATAAGGTAATAGAGTAGACTTTTACAATATTTTCTCTATATATTGTCTCTAAAAAATCTATTTTTTGCTTCATGCAGTTTGAAAACTAATTGAATAAAACTTAGTGGAATTTACTTTTTCTGACTTGTGACTTGTAGAAAGTAGAAAAGGCATTTGTTGTAAAACTGACACTGAAAAGCTTTCTAAATTGTAATGACTAGCGAAATTTTTTTTTGAAATGCAGTTGATGGCTATTACAATTTACATCAAGTGCATTCTATTATTACACTAGTATTAAAATAATAGCCCTCCTCACAAATTGTGTCCATAAACAGTTTTGGGGTTTTTTTGCCATTCTGATATTTCAGGTTTAAGCATAGGCAGACTAAATGTTATAAACATATTTACCTTAATCTTCATTAAAACAATGTATCTTGGGAGTGAAATTCAATATCATTTTGTCTGCTACTTGCAATTAACTCATCAATAATTTATAACAGGTGTTTAATATCCTATAAATTCTCCAAGCTTTGGAAATTCAGAAGTAAATTTCCTTACAAACTGGGAGTAATCTTTAGCCAACAATAAATAAATTCAAGTATGAAGGTTTTTGTGGTTTTATAGAAATTCAGAAATAACAAAGTTAAAATGGATTCCATGTTAGATAAATTTATATCATCCCTATTGATAAAAGCTCAATGACATTGACAACTTACATTAAATCTTTGAAATATGGCAAAAAAAGAGAGAGATACATATTCAAGGTATAGCATAAAACAGTCCTAACACATTCCTTTCAAAAGATGTCTTTGCATTTGTGTCACTAGCAAATAATGAGGTAAACAGTTGACTCTTTGTTTCATAAGATTGGCAGGGTTTGGGAACACCTGTTTCTTTATCATTTGTCCTATTAAGGTAACCATACTAAATCCAGACCTCTTAGAAAGATTCCTGGATTCACATGTTGAGTGCTATGTACATGGTCTATTATATTCCCAGAGTTTAAGTACTGGTTTTATTTTATTTTTATATCTCTTTCCATGAAATTATCATTCTTAGAAACTATCTTCCTCTGCAAAACAAACTTTAGTAAGTATAAATAAGATAGGGATTTTAAAGTTTTACTTAAAAACTCAAGTCATCCAGGTGGATGTAAAGCACACAAGTGCCTTAAAACCAGTCTTTCGCACTGCACTTACCAATAGCAATTGTTTTGTAAACTGTATTTTTTTAATAAGATGACATGAGAGTCAACATTGATACTCAGCTTCTTCTTTCAGACATGCAGCCACATTGACCATAGCGATGATGGTGGCCCCTGTTGTAGACACCTGTGCAGTAAAAGACTTTATTTCACACAGGCTGATAAACTTATGTCAGATGGTATCACTTAAAGCAGTGGGATCTCAAATCTTAAAGTGCTTCAGAATCACCTGTAGGGCTTAACACACAGCTTCCGGGCTATTACTCCTAAAGTTTCTGGTTAAGTAGGTGTGGGATAGGGTGGAAATTAGCATGTCCAGTAAGTTCCCAGATGATGCTGATGCTGACAGTATAGAAACCACATTTTGAGAATCACTGATTTAGAGCAAAGGAATTCTGACTTCCCATCCGTCACATAACTGCTGCTCTCTGAGTCAGTTTTTTCCTTTCTCTTCCCCTTTCCCTCCCAATCTCTCTCCCTTTTCTCTCTTTTAAATTATAAATAGGTATATTTGGGTCTAAGGAATTTACTCTTCCACTGAACTATTACTTGACTATTAAGGCATATTATCAACGTTATTTGAAGTTATCCTCAAACTTTTTAAAGTGCTGTCATCATGATCCAAAAATTACAACTCTCCTTTCATGCAGCATAAATAAGAAAAGAAGTTCTGAAATATACAAAGGGGAGAAAGGAGAGAGTTCAAATACTTTGCTTTCACTGATATAGTGCTTATATTTTACAACATGATCTCAATAAACCTTGTATAAGAAGATAGTTTTTGCTTTGAGTCATAAAAGGCACAAGGTAACAGAATCTCAAATTCCAAGATTTGAAAACAAATTGTGGATAATTAGGCCGTATTACTTTTCTCTGAGAGTAATGAAAAATGAAAAAGATAACAAAAATTAATCTTCCGTGAAAGTTTTTCTTAAACACTGTGCCCCATATCTTTTGTTTCAATACAATCAGAACACCTGTTACCACAATATGCGATGAAAATCATCTTTCATAAACACTTACTTTTAATTTTCAAGTAAATATTTGAATCAGAAGAATTTTTCAGGGGAGTAAGTTTGAATATTCAGTGCTTTGACCCCTAAATCTTACATTTTCTACAAAATATACGATGGTCTATTCATTTACGTGTGAGTTAAGAGCAAGCCCCTCTGTTTTTTAACCACCTGGTGCTCAGCCCCAGGCCCACATGGAATCCACTGACATCAACTGTCATTGTAAGTAAATTGAAAAAAAAAAAAATGCCACTGTGCTACAAACTTTCTGGTGAAGACCACTGTCCTTGGTAGCTTCACTGCTCTGCCATGACCAAGAATTGTCCCCCAGATTGTTTGCTGCCTTGCACTCTGTCAACATGTCTCCCTCACTAGACTGAAGCTCTTTTGTAGGCATGTTTGCATTGACCCCACCTCATTCCCTAGCACCTAGCACAGTGGTGCATTTTTTATTTAATCCAGTGAGGCTGACTGTGTCATTTTTTTGTTTTTGTTGTTAAAAGAACATAATGATGTGATTTCGCTTATTCTTAAATGTTGAAGTCTTTCATTAGAGATGAAAATTATGTTAAAACTTTTACTGTAATAGAGTCTTACTGGCCATATATTGAGACAAGAAATGTTAGTAATGGTCAATTTGCAAACCTGAGAAAATTGTGTAAATGAGTGAGTATATAGTTTTGTAAGACAGTTTTGAATTACCTAACACAATATGCTATTTTATATATAAATATTTTCTCAGATATCACATTATAACAACAGTCTTGTGATTTTTTCAGGAAAAAAACTATTAAGTCAACTAACATGTCTATTGTTAATTCAGAATTAGTAATTTCTACTTCTTTTAGTAGCAAAAAAAATCATTGGATAGGTTCTCGTAATTTTTAGGAACCAATTTGAATGTGAGAGATTAAAATAATCAGGGATTATAAAAAGAATTAGAAATGTTTAAACATTTAATTAACACACATTGTAACACATGAAACTAGAAGTGAAATAGCCTGAAATAAGTTCAGTTGAAGGTTAAACTTCTAACATATTTAAATCAAAAGTTGAGAAATCATTTTAAACTGACTTTTTTGTTTTATTTCCAAAGAGCAATAGATTTAAATAAAAAAAAATAAAGACTCACAAGCAATTTTAGCTTCACATCAATAGGATAATAAAATTTTTGTTCCCAGTGATTTTAAAAAGGATAGTTTTACTCAGGTATCCTTGCATATGAACCAATATTCTACCAGTTTTGAAGTGGTCCTGCTCCATTGGCTGCTGGGAGTGTGCTTATGCTAGTGAGCACAACTTGCTCGGAAAGTTTTGATATGTTATCAAAGTTGCTGATCTGAGTGGTCAAGGACTTCCGGCTCTCTGTGCTAGTTCGTCCCCTGGTGAGCCGATCCTCCTGGCGATGGTGAACTCCAAGGCAACAGCAAGAAAATGCAGCTTTAAATTCTTCTCGAAATTTTCCTGGCAAACAGAGAGAATGAAAGGAAAAGGAATTATGCATAAATGCTTCAACAAGTTGTGAATAGGGTACAACTGAGTTGCTCCCTTGAGCCAGACTAACAATGAGGTGTAATATTTTGCAAAGATGGGGAAAATAGAAAAAGGAAATTGAGTTTATTGGAAGCTTGGTAGACTCTTGAAACAATGAAATATTTTCATAAAATAATGAGGTTGCCTTTCATGTATGGTGCTTGGAATTTATTTCATTCCTTTATAGTCAAACCTCATATATTTACACATATTGGTATATTTTATCTAAATAACTATAATGGAAGTGATCATCAGTAGAAGAATGCTCAGAGATATTTAATAATTAAACACAATGAAACTTATGTCATACAAAGATAAAATTATACAAAAATTACTCCTGCATTTTACTCTAAATAACTGATACTGAAACAATTAAATCCACAAAATACTTAGAAAAATTCACTCAAATATCCAGAAAATTTCCAGTTTCATAATCTATGTAAGAAAGAACAAAGACTGAAGGGGGAAAACTGCTGTAGAAGGTATTCCTTGTCTTTAAATTTTGGAGGAGACATTGGAGAACTATGTGAATGAATCAGTTACTTTTATTAGTGTGAATGGCAGTATTGGGAATCATTTCTTCTCTCTTAGCCTCAGCTACCCACTGAGTTATCAGTGATTAAATGAGAAGATGAATGTTCACGGGCCCAGCACAATAGCAGTCACATAATGAGTTATCAGTGATTATCAGTTGCCTCCTCTAACTCACTTTTATCCTCCATAACAGGACTTTGACCTGGTTCTGTGACTTCTGCTTCAAACACTTCTCATTACAACTTCCTTATAGCCTTTACCTGCTTAGTGCAAGGTTCAGAGCTTTAGTCATTGTGCTAGATTTTTTTTTTTTTTAAAAAGAACAAAATTGTTTCTCAACAATCTAATTGGTTGCCTTTTCTTTTCAACCTATGCAACCAGAAGGCCAAAGATCAAGTTGGAAGATGCACATGCTTTATTAAACATGCCACAAAATGAATTTCTGTTCTTCCATATAAAATCATCATGCAGTTGAAGATAGAAATAACAAAGAAATCGCCAGTGAGTTGGAGAGTAAGGCAATGTAAAAATGTAGCTAATTAAAACATAATTCTAAAAGTCAGGCAAAATGTGAATAAATAGTAATTTAAATGATTTTTTACAATTATATTGATTCCATAAACAGATATAAATTGTATAAGTTACACATATATCTATGTGTGTATCATTTCACTTACATGTTATTTTGGAGTACTACTACTTTTGGTAGTCAGTGGGAAATATTGAGATAAATCCAAGAGATGATACACACAAGAGAAATGTAAATATAGCAAAACATCTAAAAGTTAATAGATCCCAATTCTGTCTCAATTAGGCTACACATTTTGGCAAAGGAATAATATAGCAAGGCAAAACAGAACAAAGTATTTTATATTTTTGTAAATCAAGAGTTTGAAGTATATCATGTAAGATTTTGTGTTATTGATTTCTCAGAATGTTTACTTTTCTATTATAACATTTCTTATAAGTTTTACATGGAAAAAAATCACTTAGTTCATTTTCTCTGATGAGTTCAGCAACAAATATTTTGCCTCACAAAAGAAGAAACTCAAGACAAATCAGGTCAGGGAAAAGGAAAAATCTCACATAGCAACTAAACTCTTCATGTAATTGAAGAGTGTTAATTGATTCCTCATCCTTGGTTAGAACTGTGGCTTATGGAAGAAAAGTTGAAAACTCACCACTGAGAAAATTATAAATAATTGGATTTGCAGCACTATTGGCATATACAAGCCAGTGTGAAAAGGTAAACCAGGCATACACAGTCTCTCTGTCGTCGGTGTGGGTAAACATCCCAAATACTCTGCAGGAAAAGAAACAACAGAAAAGTATCTTTTAAATAATTAAATTCAAAGGTGAATGAGGCTGTTGGTAGAGGTTGGTCTGACCCCTGTCCTCCTCGGTTGCAGGAATTGACCACAGATTGGTTTCTGACCCTATAATTGGTTTAGAACAACTTCAGTGCCTGAACAGAACCTCCAGAGCACAATCAATAAATCAAAAGCCAAATCAGGTCAGAGAAGGGTCTCTCCCTTTCACAAATAGCAGATGCAGTATTTCTTGTAAATAAGAATACAGAAGTTGAATATATATCTTCTTTATTTCATTTTCTTTCTAAATACAATTGAATAATGTTGTATTAATATTCCATTATGTGTATCATTTAAAAATCACTCCTAAATGATAGTCTTCAAGTACTTTTTCCTACTTTCATTTATGTATTGATCAAAGTATCATATGCCTTCAACTCCAGTCTTCCTGGACTATCTGAAACTTGCCTTCTGGGACTCCTTAATACCCAGAGAAGAAACAGTTCTCAATGGGCAGAATTTTGGCAATTTTTAAAAATTAATGAGTGTTAGTTTTTCATGTATTATTTTAAACTTTAAAAAATGTTTTATTATGCTATCCTTAAAGACGATTTAAAAATTTTCTCCATACTTAGAAATATTCCATCTATTAAATTCTAATCGCTAACCTACAACAGATAACTTACAGCTACTCGATAAGATTATAGGTCAAAAATCATATATATTTCCTGCTAAAGTCTCCATCTTTGATTGTCTGTATCTGTGTGTGTGTGTGTGTGTGTGTGTGTTTTACAACAAGAAGGCATGATAACAATGCATTTCTGGTATAAGGTGATGCTCTAAAACGTACTAGAGTTTTACAAAAATACTACATAGAGTGAAACAATATGGACAACAGAAATTTGTACTATGTTATGACCCTTTACCTCAAAATGTCTTTGAAATCTTGGACAAATCTGAACTGTTGTAAAGAAATTGGTTTTGACTAATCCGCAAAAAGTTAAGTTTTAAGGAAAAGAAGCTAGGAATGGTTTTTGTGGGAGAAAGAAAAAACAAATTTCATATGCAAGGACAAACAAATATACAAGCATTTGAAAAAAAAATGTGTGTGGTAACAAGAAAAACAATCTTCAAGTTCTTGTTTTCAAAAGTTTTTATGTTGTGGAAAAGAGTAGAATGCCCAAAACCTGGAAATATTTTGAATTTAACATGGTCTTGCTCCTTTGACAGTTATTTTTTTTCCTTGGTAAGGAAGGGATTTGAGTCAGAAGAATAAGACAAATATTTTTGACAAAAAAGTATTTGGAAATAAAAGGAAAGAGCAAGTTCTGAGATACAGGAAATCCAAATACGGAACCCAGAGAGAGGTAAATCCAATTTTCATTGAATTTAGACTGAAAGAAGATTAAAAAGAGAAAGAATAAAACCCATCTAGTAACATGTTTATAAAGTTCTTAAAAGCAGAAGACAGTATCTAGAGGTGGCCATAATAAATTTATATTAAATTTCTGTTAGCAAAAAGATGATAATAATAATAAGAGGCGAAGCACAAAAAGACATGGAGGGCAAAATAATTTCTATTTTGTGAGCTGGCATAAATAAAATTTATTTCTGTGAGCAGACATAAATGTCTGAAGGACCCAGGCCACAAAAAATCATATATCTTTAAGGCTGTGACTGTAGTAAGTAGTATTACTGAACAAACGTTTATTCTTCATTTCTTCTCCATTGAAAAAGCCATTAAACAATCAAAAACAGGGGCCAAAGAGAATGAGAACCCATTGCAGCTGGTTATACCACCTTTCTTTTGACTCCAGCCAAAGCTGCTGCTCTTCAGTGTTCCCAGCTATGAGGAATATGATACTGATTCTGAATCAGGGAAAAATGAGAGGAGCAATTCTTGCTTAAGTTCAAAGCCTGTTGTAAACAGAATTGGTATTGCCTTGGGACCAGTCTATGTGGAACAGTTTTGATAATTCCCAATAAAGTAAGCTGGCCATGAAGTTTAGTGTGTACTGCTGCCTCTGCATCTGCTGTTCATGTCATGGGTCAATATTTTTAACTTAATAGTTGTGCCTGCAGTATAACAAATAACACAGTTTCCCTCGCTGATTTTTATTAATATTTGTCCTGAGCTTGATTCAGTGACTTCAGGAAATGAATTCTTCTGTTTAGACATTCGACATACATACCTGCCTTGATTGCTTTTTTTTAAAGTGCTCACCAATGCACTTTTAAGTATAATTAGAAAACTAACATAAGATTCTTACCTCTTTTTATCCTTAAGAGATAATGCTCTCACAATTGCCTATGTTTTTGAAAACGAAGTTTTGAAAAACCCATTTGTTCTCATCAAGAAAGAACTGCAAGCTGTAAATTAGTTGTTACGCATTAGAACTTTGTCTGCATCTAAGGTTTAGCAACTAGCTTGAAGAGATTGGAGAAACATTTGTTTTATGTCTGCCATGCATACGCATGGACAAAAGCACACGTCTGAGCACTCTTAAAGGCTGTTCGCCTTACCTGCTGGTAACAGCATAACAGTCATCTGGCCTGACAAGGTATCTAGACTGAAAGTTTAGGTTTTTCTCTGGCTAGTAAAAAAAAAAAAATGTTAATTAAGAATCAAGAAATGGCAGGCTATTTCATTTTCAAATAACAGGTAAGTTTTACCTCTTTAGCACATTGAGGATGCTAATTGGTAGATAGCAGATTGCAAATACCAAAAGCACAACCATCAACATCCGGGCTGTTTTCCTTCTGGCTCGGATCTGCTTTATTTCAGCCGCCACAGCGCTTATCCGGGACTTTGTCGGCTGTCCTGGCCCTCGAGGCTGTGAAACAGGCTGCAGGGGCTTCCATTTTCTCTGAACTACAGACGATGTTCCAGGAATCTGAAAGGAGAGGAGACAGACCCTTACTGCAATTTGACTTAGGATAAGTTCCACTTTGGGGAAATAATTAGAAAACACAGTCAGAAAAGGCTTCCAGACGCCTGAGGTGTGGGAGGTTTGAGCGCCTGTTTCTCCGGAGCATTTGCTGAGCTTAGTATGTGCTTGGCATTAATTCAGTCGAATGCCAAATAGGAGTTTGGGTGGGAAAAAAAGTTAAAATATCAAAATTTTGTCGCTGTTTAAAGAAGCTGCAAGTGGAAAAGATATTTCCTTGTAAAAAGAACAAAGCCTGGGAAAGGAGAATGATAAAGGGATGACAGCCATATTATCTTGTTAGGAATTTTTGTTCAGCTCAGATACCAAAGTTTAAAGCAAAGGAAAAACCCAGCAAGTAACGCCAAGCAACCTGTATGGATTTTTCACGCATCAATACTGCCATCTGCTGCCAGACAGAGAGATAGGACTTAACTACCTATAACTTTTTAGGTTTTCTGCTTCTCAAGTTCGGACAAAGCAAACTTTCGAATGAAAGGATATTTTTAAAAATCAAGTATTTTTTGTTGTCCACTATTTGTAGTTATGAAATTGTTTGAAATCAATTTTGTGGTCCAGCCCTTTAAAATGCACACAAAACCATTGAGGATTTTTGTGATCTTACATTAATATTTCAAATAGCTGGAATTTGTAACAATAATTACACAATTTGTACTTTTCCATTTCTTTTTCTTTTCAGAGTTATTTGATAATAGCAGGGAGTCCCTCCAAGTATAATATTTTCTTAATTGTAAGCTCATGAAGATTGATAGGGTTTAGAGAACAGAACAATAAAATTCAGCATGCATAATTTTTTAAAGAGGAAAACGTGCCAACAAGCACAAGAAAAGGCCACCTTAGTTCTAATAAGATTATTCAGCTTTGGTTTTTGTTTCTGTGCTGCAAACCAGTACTGACAAATGTGTCCCTGTGGCCTCTCAGAATAGATGTTCAATGGATTTTATTGCTTTTTACACCACAAGATCAAAGTCTGTTCGATAATCTTTGAGAACAGAATTTTACTTATATGTCCACACAGATAAATTAATATGACATTTCCTTTGACCATCTTCTCCCTTGAAGAGGCAAATGTTAACAAAAACCTGCCCTTAAATGGAAAATATCGGATAAATTATTTGTCTTCTCACTCTGTATGTCTTGTCGTGTAGACAACCCTTTTTACATAGTAGTGGTTCAACTCAATCTTTTAATCCATTAGTTGGGGAGAGATAGGAACTTTCTCTTCTCTGACTCTCATTTTAAATAGCAATTTTTAAAAATAACTGATGAGAATGAGCAATAGATGCTGGAAAGTTCCAGGAGACTTCTATCATGAAAAGCCTGTATGTGTCTGCTACATGATCCTGAATTGTTTTCTAAATGATCTCTGAAAGATCAATTAAACTTTAGTGATTCTATCACTAACTGTTCCCCTGAAGGAGAGAATCAACATTCTGAATCTGATGACTTCTGCAACCATTAGAAACAGTTCTCGATCACCTGAGGTTGGGAGTTCGAGATCAGCCTGACCAACATGGAGAAACCCCGTCTCTAGTAAAAATACAAAATTAGCTGGGCATGGTGGCGCATGCCTGTAATCCCAGCTACTCAGGAGGCTGAGGCAGGAGAATCACTTGAATCCAGGAGGCAGAGGTTGCAATGAGCTGATGAGATCACACAATTACACTCCAGCCTGAGTAACAACAGTAAAACTTCATCTCAAAAAAGAAAAAAAAAAAAAGTTCTTCATAAAGAGAAACAGCTGTGGTCCCTGACGTCAGGAAAAAAATGTAGTGATGCCCTTTTTAGACAATCATCTAAATAAGGATAGAAGATGCTGAATCCTGCACTCATTTTGAGGACACATAAATTTCTCCATTGATAAGCTGTCTAGAGACACTGAGAATCCAGAGAAACTCAGTATAAAATTCAGAGGAATAACTGACATTACTGAGCTCCAGGAACTATGCATTAGTAATCCTAGTACATTATTGTAATTCTCATAGATTTCAATCAAGCAGGCACTGAGAAGGATTAAGTAGAATACATGCACCCCACTTTTATTTCATGATTATAAATAAACTTTATAAATCATATTTAACACAAAAATACACCCTGAAAAATGTATTATCACAGTTATGAATTGGAAATAGCATGTACATGATGGACCTTAAAAGCTACTCTGTCTTAAAAAGTGTTTGTGACCAGGATAAAGTTATGAGGAAGAGGCACACATGCTACAAACATTAAAGATATCATGAATAAACAATGAATTTGCCAACTTACATGAAATGGACAAAGCCCTTGAAAGACAAAGATGACCAAAACTGACACTGTACTTACAAACCTTGCTACAAAAAAAATCTCCAGTCCCAGATAGGTCCATTAATGAATTCAATCAAACAATAAAGGATAAGTAATGCCAATCTTGTTCAGACTTTTAATGAAATGTACAGAAAATATAATATTTTTCAACAAATTTCATGAGGCCACATTTATCTTACCAAAGATGTGATAACAAAAGACAGCTAACAACTAAATATCCTTCATGAATAGAGATAGAAAGCACTTTAAAAATACGTTATCAAATCAAAGCCTGCAATATATAAATAGGATAATACCATTTGCTCAATCGGATTTATTCTAGCAATGCAGTGTTGGCTTACCACTCAAAAAATCAAGTCTTCTGTCACCACTTGTACTCAACATTGTACTGGCTTTGAGCCAATACAAGAAGAAAATAAAAATAAATAAATAAATAAAATGCATACAGATTGGTTCTATTGAGAAGAAATTATTGCTTACAAAGATCATCCTAAAGAATCTACAAAAAACCCACTAGAACTTATAAAAGAATTTAGCAAAAGGAGCAGGACACTAAATCAATAAATAAAAAAATAAATTATACTTCTATATACTAGCAATAAATGGAAAATAAAATTTTAAAGGTTTCAATATCAAAAGAATATGTTTTAGGCACACATTTCA
>NW_012118599.1:1744177-1771810 GCF_000951035.1 Colobus angolensis palliatus
TTCTGAAATTAGCCATCAGAGTCTGTGACTGTTTTCCCCATTTTTAAGTTCAGAAATTCATGTTACTGAATTCCATATTTTATTTTATTAAATATATATATACTGAAAATGATGAAACATTGCAGAGATATAATAAAGAACTCCTAAATAAATAGATTCATTGTGTTCATGCACTAAAGGGCTTAGTATTGTTAATATGACAATTCTCCCCAAATTGATCTATAGATTTAATGCAATTAATCACATTCAATACCACAACAGTCTTTTTTGTAGAAATGAAAGTACTGATTTTAATTTTTTATGAAAGTGCAAAAGACCTGGAATAGCCAAAATGATTTAAAACATTTATTCTTTTTTAAACTTTAGTTGCAGGACTTATAAAAACTCATTTCAAGATTTATAATAAGGGTACAATGAGTGTTTAAGTGTATTTGTGATTGTGTGTATCCCAGAGGACTCGTCTGATGTATATATTTACTGGTCAGGGAAGGAAAGGTAAATATTCGAAGCAAAACGTATTCAAATCAAGGCAGGAAGAAAGTATATGAACAATGAAACCACGAACAACATTGCTTAATGCTGCCAAAAGATCAAGAAATAAATTTTAAATATGTATATTCTTTATAAATCATTGGTGATATTTGTGTAAGCTGTTTCACTGTAGTGATGAAAGTTGACACTACATTGAAGTGGGCTGAGACATCAGTGGAGGTGGCCATGAGTGAGAAAAAGATGACAAATGGAAATAAGTCAAGAATTTATTCTGGGAGGAGGAGGAACAAAGAGTGAAGTTTGTGGCTGTATGAGTCTGAGAGTTTGGATGATGATTTTTCTTAACGCTTAGCAAATGCCTGCTCCATTTGCTAAGTGCTAAGAACTTTGTAGGGCAGGTCTCCTTTCTCCTTACCCTATTCTGTAACCAATTACCCATTTCATCATAATGGAGTACAACAGATATTTTGATAGGCACTGGCTGTCTTATATGCAGCAATAATCTCCTTACATTTCCCTGTTCAGCAGGGACCGTGAAAATTTGTCTTGCCCCTTACACTCCCCACCCTATGAAGATGACTGTGTTCCAACTCCGAGGGAGTTTTTCACATTAAATTCCATGACTTCCTGACACTTTTTGTTTACCTTGGTACTGCTCTGATAAAAATTAAGATTTGCATGCTAAATTTTTATAATGAGGACTATAATTTTATTTGTTGCTTTTCTTAACATCATTCTCACTATGAATAGCTCCACTTTCAGAGTGTACAGATGGCCCTTATGGGTGACAAGTGCAATACCTGGTCTTCTCACTATGCCTCCTGCCCCTTGTCCAACTCCAGATCTGTTGTCTCGCAAGATTATTCTGTCACACAGCCTATGACTTCTTCTTTGCAAAAAAAAAAAAAAAAAAAAGGTTTTCCCTCTGTTCTCTGGGACTTGATATATAGTTTCATGGAATAGGTTCTCTCATTTTTTGCACACCTATGGACCATTTTAAAGTCTATAGAAGTACAGAAAAATACTTTAGTCAGAAAGTACAGAAAAAAACAACCTGGGGATAGTTCCTATTATAGTCTCTCATTACATTAACATGTCAAATTGTGTGTTTAAACTTTTTTGCTTCCCTGTGGTTTCAGCAGCAGAATTTTCTTAAAAAAAAAAAAAAAAAAACTTCCATTTTTAAAATTTTTAAATATCCATAATTTTTGTTCTTTCTTTTTTTCTTTTTTAAAAAAGACATTTTATTGAGATATAATTCACATACCAAAACCTCACTGCTTTAAGGGGTTCAAAAATGATTTTTAGAATATTCACAGTTGTGCAACTATCACATCATCGCTATCTAATCGAGAACATTTTCATCACCTCCAAATGAGGCTCCAAATCCATTAGCAGTCACTTCTCATTGTCCCATTCTGCCGGCCGCTGCCAAGGACAAATTATTTTGGCTCTATATATTTGCCTGTTCTCAACATTTCATGCAAATAGAATTATGTAATACGTGGCCTTTTGTGCCTGACTTCTTTCACTTACTATGTTTTCAAGATTCATCAGTCTTGTGGCACATATCAGTGCTTCATTTCTTTTAATAGCTGAATAATATTATATTGCTTGCATATAGAACAGTTAGTTAATCCATTTATTCATTGATAACATTTGGGTTGTTTCCCCTTTTTGGCTACTATGAATTTTATACTGTTATGAACATTCATGTGTAAGTTTTTGTGTAAACATGCCTTCAGTTCTCTGGGTATATAGCTAGAGATTGAATTGCTGGGTCATGTGATAATTCTCTAAGATTGTGAGGAACTATCAAACTGTTTTCCAAAGCAGTTGCATCATTTTGCATTTCCACCAGCAATGTAGGAGGATTCCAATTACTCCACATCCTTACCAATAATGATTATTGCCTTTTAAAAAAAATCTATCCCATTGTGTGTGAATAGGTGTCTCATGATTTTGATTAATATTTCTCCAATGAGTAACGATGTTAAGCACCTTCTTATGTGCTTATTGACCATCTGTATATCTTCTTGCAGAATTGTTTATTCAAATCTTTGCCTACTTGTAACTGTTTTTTAAATTATTAATTCATAAGTGTTCTTTAGATATTCTGGATACAAATTCCTTACCACAAAAATGATTTGCAAATATTTTCTGCCATTATATGGGCTGACTTTTAACTTTTCTAATGGCGCAGTTTGAAGTACAAAAGTTTTTGTTTTGATAATGTCCAATGTATCTATGTTGTCATTTGTTGCTTGTGGTTTGGTGTCATATTTAAGAACCTATTGGTTAAGCCAAGGTCATGATGATTTGCTTCTGTGTTTTCTTCTAAGAGATTAGCACTTACATATAAGTCTGTGATTCATTTTGAGTTAAGTTTTGAATATGGTATGAAGTGAGGTTCAACTCCATTCTTTTGCATGTGGATATACAATTGCCTTAACACCATTTGTTGTAGGGTTATGATTTTTCCCTTTGAACTGTGTTAAAACGTTTATCAATACTCAATTAATCATAAATATGAGAGTTTATTTGTGGACCATGAATTCTATTCCATTGATTTATGTGACTAACTGTATGCAAGTACCACACTGTCTTAGTTACTTTGGCTTTTTATTAAGATTTGATATTAGGAAGTAAGTTTTCCAATTTGTTTTTCTTTTTCAATATTATTTTGGCTATTCTCTATTCCTTGCATTTCCACATTAATTTTAGGATCAGTTCATCAATTTGTGTCCAAAATGCAAAGCCATCTGGGATTTTAATAGGAATTGTATTGAATTCATAGATTAATTTGAAGATTATTTCTATTTTAACAAGATTGAATCTTCCAATCCATAAACACAGAATATCTTTTCATTTATGTAGTCCTTCTTTAAGTTTTTTCAATGATATTTTGTAATTGTATGTGTACTCTTTGTGTACAGATTGAATCCCTTATCTGAAATTCTTGAGACCAAAAGTGTTTTGAGATTTTTTTGAATTTTGGGTTATTTTCATATACATAATAAGATATCTTGTAGATGGGACTTAAGTCTAAACCCAAAACGTACTTATGTTTTATAAACACCCAATACAAATAGTCTTGAAACAAATTTTAATAATTTTGGGCATGAAACAAAGTTTTGGTTGACTTTTGATGTGACCTGTCACATGAGGTAGCAGGGGAATTTTCCACTTCTGGCATCATGTTAGCTCTCACAAGTTTGGGATTTTAGAGCAGCTGGAATTTTAGGTTTTGGGATTAGAGATGCTTAACCTGTACTATATGTGATTCAAGGACTGTGTTGGTAACCTTTCTGAGACTGAATATGGTGATGAAGAACAAAATGTTACAGAAATGGACTATTTGATGCTTGAATGGAAATAGCTGACTCGAGAAACTTGTATAATGGTGGATTACTCATTGAAGTTGCTAATAATTATGATTGTAAATGATATTCATGTATAGGACTTGAAAATATTGAAGGAATATTATTTAATTGATTTGATCAACATACTATTTATTTTTAATAATCCAGAGCCATTTCCTTTTCATTATTTTTGTTGCTTATATAGAGAGGAGAACCACATCATTTAGCAGAAGCACCTTTTTAAATACAAAAATAGGGTAATTTTCTCCCTGGATCTTTGGTGGTTATGTTAGGATCCTCAGCAATACAGTGAATTCATAGTTCTCTTTTTAGGGAATTATAACTGCTGCATGGAATCCATGTTTCTATAATTTCTGAACATTCCCTAAATATACATGTTTATGCTGAAGACCTTTTTTTTTTCGACAAGAGTCTAACTCTGCCACCCAGGCTGGAGTGCAGGGGTGCAATTTTGGCTCACTGCAGCCTCTGCCTCAAAGGCTGAAGTGATTCTCATGCCTCAACTTCCCAAGTAGCTGGGATTTATAGCTGGAATTATAGTCTTGGTCTGCACCACCATGCCTGGCTCATTTTTGTATTTTTAGTAGGAACGTGATTTCGCCACGTTGAACATGCTGGTCTTGATTTCCTGGCCTCATGTGATCCTCCCGCCTAGGTCTCCCAAAGTGTTGAGATTACAGGCATAAGCAATCGAGCCTGGACAAAGTCTCTTATTAAGTTTCTTTTATTAAATTTATTTCTAGATATTTGATTAATTTTGTTGCTATTTAAATGATTTTTCTTTGCTAATGCATAAAAATGAAATTGATTTTTGTATATTAATCTTTCATCCTGGAAACTAGCTGAACTCATTTATTTGTTCTAATGTATTTGTTTTGCAAAATAATTCGTTAGGATTTTCTATATAAAATATCACATAACCTACAAGTAGAAATAATTTACCTCTTCTTTTGTGATCTTCATGCCTTTTATTTTTTATTATTATTAATATTATATTTTGCCTGTTTGCCCTGTAAAGGATCAGTTCTATTCAATATTGAATGAAAATGGTTGTAGCAGACATACTTGTCTTGTTTCTGACTTTAGTAGGGAAATATTCAGTCTTTCACCATTAAGTATGCTGTCAGCTGTGAAGTTTTCATAGATGACCTTTGTCAAATTGAGGAAGTCCCATTCATTCCCAGATGGTTGAGTATTTTTTATCATGAAAGCATATTGTATCTTTTTCAAGTGCTTTTACTGCATCTATTAAGATGATCATGTGGTTTTAGACATTTATTTCATTAATATGATGCATTACATTGATTGATTTTCATGTGTTAAAGGCACCTTGCAATGGTGGGCTAATTCAGTTGATCATTGTGTATAATTATTTTTATATATTGTTGGATTTGATTTGATAGCATTTTGTTGAATACTTTCACATCTATATTTATAACTATATTAGTGTGTAGTTTTATTTTATTGTAATGTCTGTGGTTTTAGTATTAGGGAAATTCTGACCTCATGGAAGGAAATGAGAGTGTTTCCTCTTTTTGTATTTTTTGGAAAAAGTTGTGAAGGACTGGCATTAATACTCGTTTAAATGTTAAGTAGAATTCAATGGTGAAGCCACTTGGGCTTCTCTCTGTAGGAAGTTTCCTGATTACTGATTGAATCTCTATTCAGATTTCCTAATTCTCTTTGAGTAGGGTACAGTAGTTTCTGTCTTTCTATGAAATTGTCCATTTCATCTAGGCTATTTGTTGGCATACATTTTTTCATACTGTCCTCTTATTCTCTTCTTATCTCTGTAATGACAGTAGTGATAGATCAAGCAAAAGCAAATCAAATTGGGAAGATAACTTCTGATGTTAGTGATTTTTGTTTTCTCTCTTTTTTCTTGGTTAACTTAGGAAAAGGTTTGTCCTTTTCTCTGATCTTTTCTAAGTTCCAACTTTCTGTTTTATAGATTTTTTTTCTATTGTTTTTCTATGCCTCATTTATTCCCTTTCTAATCTTTATTATTTCCCTCCTACTGTTTTCTTTGGTTTTGATTTTTTTCTTTTTTTTTTAGTTTCTTTTGGTGGAATATTAGGGTTTTCTATTTAAAATCTTTCTTCTGTTTTAATATAAATGTTTATACCTATCAGTTTCCCTCTCAGCACTTATTTTGCTGCATTTTGTATATGTATATATGTTGCGTTTTCACTTTCATTGATCTAAAAACATTTTCTAAATTCCCTTATGATTTCCTCTTTTACCTATTGATTATTTAAAAGTGTGATGTTTAATTTTCATACAGTTGTGAATTTCAAAAATTTATTTCTATAATTAATTTCTAATTAATACAATTATAATTCTATCATGGTAGGAAAATGTATTTTTTATTATTTTAATTGTTTAAAATGTATTGAGGCTTGCCTTAGAGCATATCTTATGATCTAACCTGGAAAATGTTCTATGTGCACATGGGATAAACATGCATTCTTCTGTTTTTGGTGGAGTGTTCTATAAATATCTGTTAAGTCCAGTGGTTTCATAGTTTTATTTAAATATTTTATTTCCTTGTTGCTATTCTGCCTGTTTTTTCTATCCATTACTGCAAGTGAGTATTAACATTTTGAACTATAATTGTCTAGCTGCCTACTTGTCTCCTTAATTCTACTAGTTTTTGCTTGGTATATTTTGGGTTTCAGTTGTTAAATGTGTCTATGTTTACAACTTTTATATCTTCTTGATGGATTGACTCCATCATCATTATGAAATGTCCCTCTCTATGTATAGCAATATTTTGTTAAAATTTATTTTGTATAATTTTAGAATAAGCACATTAACTACCTTTATGTGATTATTTTAGTACTTCTGTTATTTTACATTTAACCTATTTGTATATCTGAATATGAGGTAAGGCTCTTGTAGACAGCATAAAGTTGGATCACAGGTTTTTTTTATTATTATTATTATTGGTTGGTTTTTATCTATTATGTCAATCTGTGCCCTTTGAAGTGTTGTATCCATTTATATTTAATTTAATCATTAAGAAAATATAATTTATATCTGCCATTTTACTATTTGTGACTTATATATATTGTATCTCTTATGTTCTTCTATTTCCTCACTACTACTTTATTTTGTGTTAAATATTTTCTGTATACTATTTTAATTCTTTTGTTGCTTTACCTATATTTCTACATTTTTCAGAAAATTATTTTCTTACTGGTTACACTGGGGATTAAAATTAGCAACTTAATCTAAACAATCTGCTTAGATTATGCCAATGTAATTTCAATAGTATAAAACAAATTTGCTGCAATATAGCTCCGTTTCCTCCTCCTTTTTGAATTACATCTGTATACATTATAAAGTGAATCTTCACAATTTTATAGCTATTGTTTTATGCAGTAATTCTTTAAATCAGGTAACAGAAGATAAATATGTTTATTCTGTCTACTGTATTTACCTATGTAGTTACCTTTACTGGTGCTCTTTATTTTTTTGTATGGACTCCAGTTACTGCCTTCCTGATTCTGCCTCTGCAATTGTAATTTGTTTGCTATTTTCTCACACTAGACTGATTTGTCACCATCAACTATTATTTATCTTAAGTTCTCTTTGAAGAGTGCTGAATAAAGAGCAGCAGAAAACTTTGTGATAAGAGCTAGGAAGGAGAAGGTCTTTCAAAGCCCTTGAAAAGCTGAACTATAGTTTCAGACCCAAGTATCTATTACAGTCCATCCTCAGTACCTCACGCCATAACTGACACAGAGTATGTGCTGAATAAATGTGACATAAATTAACACAAGCACATGATGATTAAGATTTAGTATTGAATTATATGAAGGGTCTGAACTAGGAAAAATGCTGACAGATAAATGAAAGGATCAAGCAAGCTAACTTCTTTAAAAAAAATAAGTTTTAGAAAATAATCTGTAGAATTTCCTGAGTACTCTGAGTCAAATTGCCAAAAAGAGAGAGAGAGAGAGAATTTAAGTAGTTCACAGCAATGTATTAGCTAATTCTTTTAATGAGGCTTAAACTCCTTGAGAAAGTCAGACAAGGACACACAATTTGCTCACTAATAATCTTACACTTACTAATTCAAAAGCACACAACAGATTTCATGCATTTCTGTAATTTTATACACTAACAGTTGGAAATTGAGAGTTGCTCAAGCAGAATTCTATGTAATCACCCATTTGAGGTTAATTCACTTTATTGTGGCTGCTAAAGTGAGTTCAGCTAAACTTGGCATTTTCCATTCCAATCTGTTTTGTAAATGATTTTAGTTTCACAGCCCAAACATTTTACTGCAAATCTTCTGAATCGTGTGGCTTGCACTAATCAGCATAGTTCATGAAAAGAATGTGGATTATTTCTGAATCTGCGATGCAATTTATTTTAAACTTTATTTCAGAGTTTAGGAAATTTCAAACTATATGCTTAAATGGTGGAAAATTAAATTGTTTGGATTTTGGTGTCACTCATTTATTTAACAAACTTTTTAAAACATTTTCTGTGGCTGGGCGTGGTGGCTCACACCTATAATCCACTTTGGGAGGCCAAGGTGGGCGGATCACGAGGTCAGGAGAGCGAGACCATCCTGGCTAGCATGGTGAAACACTGTCTCTACTAAAACATACAAAAAATTAGCCAGGCGTGGTGGTGGGAACCTGTAGTCCCAGCTGCTCAGGAGGCTGAGGTGAGAGGATGGCGTGAACCCAGGAGGTGGAGCTTGCAGTGAGCCGAGGTCGCGCCACTGCACTCCAGCCTGGGTGACAATGAGACTATCTCAAAGAAAAAAAAACATTTCTCTGATGGTACCATGTAAACTTTAGGGTAACCATGGTATCATGGTAAAGTTTTACCATATAAAAGTAACAAGACAGATACATTACAACCTTTAAAGAGTTTTAAATGTATGCCAATTTGTAAATAAATGAATAAGAAATTATAAGCATATATTTTATACAATGCACACTAACTAGTAAAAATAAGGAAATAGGGGATATTCTTAACACTGAACATTCCCCAACAAAATCTCAATCCAAATCTAAAACATCTTTATTTCCACATGCTCATTAATTGCTTTTTCCCCTTCAAGAAATTCTAATCCATTTCTACAAACGTTTATCAGAGTAACTGGGCAGTAGATTCTCTATGTCCTCTGTTATCTAAACTTCCCCAGCACTTTCTCCTATTCTACTTGCTTTTTCCTTATGAAAAAAGCAACTGATGTGTGCTGAGCATGTGCTATTTCTAGGGGTACAAAGATGACAGTGAGACAATCTTTATCTTAGTAGAGTTGGCAGACAAATAAGAAGCACTATATTGGTATTTCCATGTGCATTTAAAAAAAAAAAACAGTCACATACACCAATTCAACACACGCTCGTTATTTTAGAAATATAAGTACAATTAGTTGAGAGGCCATTATTAAACAACATCTATTAAGATATTTTGTTTAATGAGCACTTTCTATATTTAGGCTGGAGTTAATTAATCTAAGCAAGCTTATCCAACCCACCTAATATTTTGTTGTTGCAGTTCTGTTTTTTTTTTTTAGGCTTTTAGCAGCCTGAAGCCATGGTTTTTTGTTTCTATCTCTAGTAATAAGCAGAAAATAGGGATGAGGAAGAGGCTTTACTGGCCCAACCAGAAATAGAAACTAAGAACCCACAACTGTGTTTTCTCCCTTGGACACCCCTGAATGCATGTAACAAACCTATGAGGAAGATGGTATGTGACCCCATTTTAAAGTTAATAAAAGGAGTCACAGAAATTTAAGTCATTTACAAAATTCATGTAACTACTAAGTGGTGGAGTGAGGATTTAAATTCATGCAGTCTGGCCCTTGTGTTTTTGACTTCTCTGCAGTATATCATTCCAGATCATTCATCCCCACCTTGTAGGAAGCTCCCCATTGCCCTGTGGTGTGTGGTGTCTTTCTGTCGGAGAAGAATGCTTCCCCTCTTCATGGTCAAGTTTAACCACATGACTTGTTTTAGCCAATGAAAAGTGAGATGTAACACGTGCCGGTTCGTAAGAGACATTAAGAGAAAATATACTTTTCTTCCAGTTTTCTTTTTCTCTCAGTCTCAGAATGGCATGTGCCAGAAAGTACCATTTCTTCAGACTAGGTTCTGGAATGAGAAAACATACGGAGCACAGTGCCCCAGCCAATCCTCACCACTGAACTGTAATATGAGAGAAACAGAACTGTTGTTGCAAACCACATTTTTTAATAGAAGAATAACCTAGCAAAACATGACAGATACACTAATAGGTACTAGGAAACAGGATGCTGTAGTAACAAACACCCTAAAATATAAGCATTGGCTTCATAGGGAGGTGGAGAGTGCTGAGAAAACTATCACCAACATCTAGAAAATCACCACTCATGTGTCATAATGGTCCACATTTGTTTTTATAGTAACAAATGATAGGAAAAAAATTTTAATAAATGTTGCTACTGGTTGCACTTATAAGGTCATAAAAGAAATGACTTCTTTGTAAAAGTAGAGGAAAGGAGAACATTTGAAATTATGAGCCATGTAGTGTTGAAAAATATGAGTGTTGCTCATATCCAGTCAGTGACAGATGATCTTGAAAAATGCTTTGAATAACAAGGGTTGATTTAAAAAACAAAGACACATCCTCAAAGACCAAATAAAGTGTTTGCGAAATATTTTTAATGAATTAAGGTGACTCCAGTGAATCTTTTCAGTTGGATAAAATGTGTCAGAGAAAACTGACTAATGGCGTGGCTTTCCACAAGCCTGATAAAATAAATATTGACGATAAGTTTAAAGAAGGAGGGGAATACATCTCTGAGAATTATGGCATTTTAAGATACATTTTACAAAATGTGACAGACTGAGCCACATCCTTTTTGTCTCTATCTTACAAACCACTAAATGTGTTTGTTGGTGATTTGCTTTGCATCATCAAGGTTTAACTTAAATGTTACCTTCCCTGGATTAGATACCCTTTTAGTACATTTTGCTCGGATTCTCTGTGCTTATATTTAAAGAAATTTTCACCCTGCATCTGACCATGTTCCTTCTCTAGACTATGAATTCCTCGATGGCAAAAAGTAGAATTTTTAGCTTTTTTTGTGAGACGTGTATGTGAAAGGTTCATGATATATATTTGAGGAATGAATAACTGAGTGAGTGAATACAAACATTCACTGATACAGCAGAATTATCTACCAAAGTGTAGTAACCCCAAATCAGCATTATATACTTTTTAAAATTATACATTCTGCCTGAGTCATAATCTTCTAAAGAATGAGATATTTGAAGTTGGAGATTTAACCCATATGTTCAAATGTATTAAATAAATCTGATTAAAAATATAATCTTTCAGACTTACAGTCTCAAAAACTCTAAAGGAATTTTTATTTGCTATTTCTCAGAGAAAGCGAAATTAATGTTATGCCTACACAAAAGTTAATCAATCACAGATGTTAAATTTTGTTTAAAACATAAAGCACTTTATCAGGTTATAAAATACATTTGCTAAATATTACTCTAAAAATACCTAGACATATTTCTATGTCTAGGTTCTCATTATTTTAGAAGAACACACAATATAATACTTTTCTGAACATGTTATGTTGGTTCAATGTATTCTTCAATTTTGTTTGTACATGCATCCTAAAAAAAAAACACAGGCAAATTATTTGGAAGGAATAGCAAATAACAAATTATGTGTGGAGGAAAAACACACACAAATTATTTGAAACTACATACCTGTCGACACCAGAGTTTACGAAATATTTGCAGATAAGCCAACACCATAAGACACAGTGGTGCCATATACGTCACCAGAAAGAAACAGATGTGGTACATCTTGGGATAAATTTCACCTGGGATGAAAATCAAACCAACAAAAGCTTACATTATAATTGATGGACTTTTTAAAAAGATACATGTCAATGCTTTTCTTCAAAGTACATATTTACCTTTTATTTGATGTCATTGTCATATTATATATGCAAAGGGGAAAATAATTCATAATATTTAACAACTTACCTTTACTCAGTATATGTGTATACACATACCAAATGTAAACTCTTAATTTCACTTAGTGTACTCAGATAAGTAACAATTAGTTATTTCTTAATTTGTGCTACCCAAAGTCAAGTGTTCACTTATTTAAAGGCCCTTTATTTGACTTGATTACATCTGGCTAATTAACAAAATTTATTTGGGTTGTTCTAAACTTTCATTTACAAAAAGGGACATGACTCAATGAAAACCTAATAACTAATGCTTTGGTTAAAATCGGAAGAAAATATAAACTCAATTGATTCTTCCTTATTAGAATGTAAGTTCCCTGAGAAATGGGAGGCTATTCCCAGTTGTATCTCCAAATACAAATGTGAAAAACATTTTGAAAACTAAATACGATAAAAATTTGACAATGATTCTTTTTGTTGACTTATTGGAACCTATACAAAATTCCTTCTTAAGCATAGTATGTCTGTGGTGTGTGTATGCTTTTATTAAAAATACATATATGCACTTTTAATAACAAGAATTTTAAGGCTTTATAACATTAATTTTCTCCAATCAAATATGAATATTTTCTCACTTGTTAAGCATAAGCATCTCTAGGACTGCAGTAATTTTTTAATTTATCATTAATCCTATGTACACAGATGATACACATCACAGATTAGCCACTTACGAACAAGTCGATTAATGACTTCATGGCATTGTGGTTTAATATTTTAGCTTTTGTAAATTATATTGATTACTAACCTTGTAAATGCTTTAGAAGAGATATATATATATATATATGTTCCCTAAGTATTATATATTATATGTTCCCTATTTTATATATAATATATATAATTATATATTATATATAGGGAATCTGAATTTATTTATATATTTATTTTAAAAAATTTTTTATTCCAGTAGGTTTTGGAGGAACAGGTAGTGTTTGTTTTTATTTTGATAGGTTTTAAGGGAACAGGTGGTGTTTGGTTTTACTTCAATAGGTTTTGGGGAAACAGGTGATATTTGGTTACATGAATCTTCAGTGGTGATTTCTGAGATTTTGGTGCATCCATCACCCATGCAGTGTACACTTTACCCAGTCTGTAGTCTTTTATCCTTCACCCCCTCTCCTACACTTTCCCCTGAGTCCCTGAAGTCCATTTTATCATTCTTATGCCTTTGCATCCTCCCACTTATGAGTGAGAATATACGTTGTTTGGTTTTCCATTCCTGAATTACTTCAATTAGAATAATAGTCTCCAAATCCATCCAGGTTGCTGGGAATGCCATTATTTCATTCCTTTTTATGGCTAAGTAGTATTCCATGGTATATACATACTATATTTTCTTTATTCACTCATTGATTGATGGGCATTCTATATTTTTCCATTTGCGAATTGTGCTACTGTAAACATGTGTGTGCAAGTATCTTTTTAGTATAATGACTTATTTTCCTCTGGGTAGCTACCCAATAGGGAGATTGCTGGATCAAATGGTAGATCTGCTTTTAGTTCTTTAAGGAATTGCCACACCGTTTTCCATAGTTGTTATACTAGCTTACATTCCCACCAGCAGTGTGAAAGTGTTCCCTCTTCACCACATTCATGCCAATGTCTATTATTTTTTGGCTTTTTGATTATTTGATTATGGCCATTCTTGTAAGAGTAAGGTGGTATTGGCCAGGCACAGTGGCTCATGCCTGTAATCCCAGCACTTTGGGAGACCAAGGAAGGAGAACCTCCTGCAGGAGGTTGTAGAGAGCCAAGATAGCACCACTGCACTCCAGCCTGGGTGACAGTGAGAGGCTCCATCAAAAAAAAAAAGTAAAGTGGTATTGCATTGTGGTTTTGATTTGCATTTCCCTAATTATTAGTGATATTGAATATTTTTTCATATGTTTGTTGGTCATTTGTGTATCTTCTTTTGAGAATTGTCTATTCATGTTCTTAGCCAACTTTTGATAGGACTGTTTGCTTCTTTTTTTCCTGATTTGTTTGAGTTCCCTGTAGATTTTAGAAGATATTTTTTATACTAGCTAGTATTCGAATATATCATAATGGTCTATCTAGTTTTACTGTAGTGTAAAAGAGGAAACAATATATCCTGCATAGATTCCATAGATAGATATTAAATGTAATAACTCATTAGAATTCTAATTGAATGCTAACACAACAGAGGTGTTTTGTATTTCTTCTAAAAATTACATACTTTATTTTGACTTTTCTATTGGCAAGATTTATCCCATATTTTTATTGAGGAATAATGCTATTACCTCTATGCATTTTATTCTTTTCATTACTTCTTAAAAGGGATGTAGAAGCATGAAAGCTTGGTTACGTGATTAAATTTGTGATAAGGGCAGTTTATAGTCAGGATTAATCAATAATAATAAGCATGATGATTGTGATAACAATAGATAATATTTATTGAGCAATCATGATTTGATTCTTGCTGAATATATTTTAACATATTTATGAGTTTAATATCTTCCACAATCTTATTTCTATAGCCTGTCTTTCAGATGCAGTTGAGTTTGAGTCTAATGTTCTCCATATTCAGCCTAAACCCATCTTCTCTTTCAGTTTAGATGTCTTTATCTGCTGCAGTCTTCAAGGGGGTCAGCAGAATGCATGTGTTGGCAGGTCTAAGAGACCAATTTGAGGTGTCATTTGTTGTTTCTCTCTGGCCCAGGTAGCACTCACCTACCTCATCAGTTTCTAACTTCCTTTAAAGTTGATCCTGTAAAACAGGCCAGTTACATAAAAAGTGATAACATTAAGTATTTCTGACTGGAGGAATAACAAAAAGTCTTTTGCTTTGAAGTGCCACAGCCTACACAGCATTTCTTGGGCCAATTTCAAAGGAATCTGAAAGTGACCTTGGCACTTCCCAGGCACCTAAGAGGCTTTGAACTTTTATTTGTTTTGAAGAAGTGTCACATGAGCTTTCCACATTAAAAAATCTATATAACTTTGAAGCTTACATACCTGTGAAGCCCTGATGTCTGTGTAAGACAAATTGAGTGGATAGAGGAAAGCAGATTTGACAGGTAACTTTTTTCCACTGCAGCTATGGATAGCATCACTGTGATAACAGTTTGGCGTTTTGAATAGATGGTAGCAAAAGCTCCCTATGTGGTCGGTATATTTATGAATAATTAGAAAAAAACATGTAATTGACTGCTAAATGCACATTATGATAATGAACACTGATATGGAAAAAAGATCAAGCAAAATTATACTTCCAGGGTAGGATAGATTGTTTTAATAAGGAGATTATAATAGATAATTGGGGAAACATGATAGTCTTAAATTCCTCATTTCACACTTAGAGTCTAAGCTGATTAAAAAATCAGATATGCCATTGAAATTTTAAATTATGCGTGATGAAAATAAAGTATTTCTGCACTTCATAAGCAATGTCTTCAATGTATTTAAGACATTTGTATATAACCTAGAATATAGCTACACAAACTTTGTTCCACATATACATTGCTTTAATTTTAAAAAGTATTTTAAATATTCATAATCATTAAAAATTACTGTTTTTACTCAACTGATGAATAAGCACAATCTAAATAAATGTTATATATATATACGAAACTAACTAATAAGGAACAAATGTGGATCTTTAGTCTTTGAAATCAGAGATTAAAGAGTCATATCATATATTTGACAGGCAAAACTTAATTTCTGTCAGATGAGTTAAGGTTCATTATTCAGCCAGCATGTTATCTTAATTATCTAGAAACTACAAACATGCCTCTTTCATGGTACATGTATCAGGAATTCAGTGAACAAGTAAATTAAATATAATTTCCCAATATTCAACTTGACTGTCTTTTCAAAGTTTAGGGGTGCATTAAATTTACCTGAATGTTTAATAGGTTTTAATATCTTCTCCCTAACAAATAGGTTTAATAAATCTTCCCATTAATAGACATATACACATATTTATATGCTTTAAAACCTCATAACAGGCCAGATGCCATAATTACTTTGACTGTAAAAAGGGTTCCAGTTTTTTAGCCCACCAAAGAACAATTTCTCACTAATATTCTAAAAGAGAGATATTACTAATCTCCAGTGTTCAGAACAATTGACCAACAGTACATGATAATTAAACTCTGAATGAATGGTGAAGAAATTATAACTTTGATTGAGTGTATAAAAAGAGTTATTTTCTTTCTTTTTGGAGACAGGGTCTTGCTCTGTCACCCAGGCTGGAGTGCAGTGTCATGATCTCGGCTCATCTCAACCTCCTCCTTTCGGTTTCAAGCTATTCTGCCTCAGCCTCCTGAGTAGCTGGAATTACAGGCACCTGCCACCACACTGGGCTAATTTTTGTATTTTCAGTAGAGACAAGATTTCACCATGTTGGCCAGACTGGTTTCGAACTCCTGACCTCATGATCCACCCGTCTCGGCCTCCCAAAGTGCTGGGATTACAGGTGTGAGCCACCGCACCTGGCAAAGAGTTTCTTTCTATAGGATCTTTCCTGTAGAACTATGCATTTACAAACTAAGCAATCAAGAATTGTGGGTTAATTCAAAAATTTTACAAGTATAAAATGATGAGACTGAAGCAAACAGTGAACACATACAAATATATATTTTAAAGATTATTAAAATAAGTATTAACATTCTTTATATGCTCTTGAGTGTTGTGTGTGTCTGCCAGAAATCATGGCTTATGGTTCTTTTCAGGAAGAAGTAATGGGCAATAATGAATATAATTAGTTTTAGAAATCATTTATCCATACATAATTACATATTTCTGATAAATTTTTTAGTCAGACAGAGTTCTCAGTTATTTTGCACCATGAGTAAAACAGCATTTACAAAACTTTTCCAAAAGTTATTTGATAGATATGTATCAACTGACCAAATTGCTTTTCTGAATTTTTTTCCACTGCAATATTGGTTGTAGGATAATTATGATATCACTCTCTATTTTTATAACTACATTGTTGATTTAACTTAGAATAAAGATAAGAAACAGATTATGAATTAATCTCAAATAGAAGGTATTTTACAATAGTTTTTAAAAGCAGGCTAAATGACAGTTGGCTTTTAAAAATGTTTGAATTCAGAGAGCCGACACTGTAAAATATACTTTCTTATAGTTTTTTAAGTTGTGACAATCACACATATGCAAAGGTTTAACATTATAAGTTGAACATGGACTTATAAATAGTTTACATGAACAATGATTTTACATGCTATGTAAAAATCATCATAATAAATGTCTAATAAAAAAGACAAAAATCTGCTTTGAATTATTTTGTGTTTCTTAAAAACGTGAAGTTATTAGCAATTTCATTTAATATTTAAATGACTGCAGAGCTTTTATTAAGTTGGATTTTGTAGATAATCACTTCAATCCAATAATACTTAACTTTAGTGTTTATAAGCATTGAATTATAGGCTATTATAAAATTGCCTTCAAATAGTTTTCTTAAATGACTTCTGTAGGGTAAGTTTAGATTTTTACGTATTCACCAGTCATTTTCTTTTTTTTATGAAAATGTCCATACTAGAGTTATGTAATAAAATATCAGAGTAGAAATGAGTTTTATGTATTTATGTTTACCACTCAGAGGTAATTTAAACATCATACATCTGTTTACTTAATCATAATAACTGAACAGGATTCCATGGCATTGCAATCTTTTTGTTAATGGAGGTTACCATTACTTGATTATTCAGGAAAACATTAAAAAAAAGAAAAGCTTATAAAAGCAACCCATAAACATATAAGTGAAACTAATTGCTAGAATATTAGAGAAAATACTGCTGACACATATTGAAAAATATTTTTATATTTTATCTAATTGCAATATCTATAAAACTTAAGGAATCTCAACTTACAAGTTGGAAGCTTTAGGTTTAAATGTACCTATTTGCTTCATAATCTTGAAAAAATAATATAATCTTTCTAGGGCTAAATTTAGTCTTGAATTTAGTACAGGATTCTGAGAAAGACCTTTTTAGGCTTTCTAAATATAAATCAGTGTAAAAGAATTATATAAGAGACATGTCACAGTCAGTCCCCAACCCATCTTCTTTCAAAGCTCAATTATTTAGACTACCTGCCCTGATGTTCCAGAAACTATAAGTTCTGACTCACTTTCTCTCTTCTTTGTAATGTAGTATCCATGATGTGGATTTTCTTGCTTTCTGGACATCATTTTCCCTCTTCTCAGTCTTGATAATTGTTGCTTATCTTTAATGTTTTGCTGGAATGTTAGCAGCTCCTCCATAAACTTTTGTTCAAATGGCCAGAACTGAGTGTGTTCTCTCATTTGTGTTCCCAGCACTTTGTGTATAAATATATTAAAATACTGATTATCCTATGAAAATTTGTTTATTGACCTTTGAGCCTTATTATATAGAGTGTGCTCCCTTAAGCAGAGTCTGCTTCTCTCTAGGTGGACACAATGCCTGACATGTACTAAGTTCTCAAGGTGTTGTTTGAGCGTTAAATAAATGGAACATAAGACAATGAGTATTGCTGCCATTTTGAAAATTTCCATTTATTTTGTTTTTATCTGCACTATTAATTGGGAAAATTGGAAAAAACTAAAAATGATCCAGAGAAAAATACAGCAAAAAAAAGTTTCAATGTTAAAAAGGAAAAGTAAATCCCAATAAAAGAGAGATATTTAATATTTGGTGTAATAGATAAAGCAAATTGTAAAATTTTAGTTATTATAGGTCTTACAACAATATATGAAATAATCTCAACCTCTCTTAAATATTATCTTGCTGTAGATATATCCTGCAGTATATGTCTAATATATCAGTGATTGACTTTTTTTCCTTGCAGTGTTCTAATACAAACACCAAGGTAGGAAATAACAGAACTTCAAAGATTACAGTATTTAAGAATATTATCCATAATCAATCCCTGGTGTGCACTGCTTGTTTTGATAAATCTTTCTAATAAAAAACAATTTTAATGTATGAATTCCCTAAATATGAGCCATTTTAGTATACCTATCTAGAAGAGGTCAGATTGTGGTGGTGTTTTTTTTTCAGATTTCATGTGATATATTGGAATCAGTGCATGCTATGCTGAAATGCAGTTACTTTATTTTGTCATTCTTTCCTGTGCCCGGATTTGTGCTAGCACCAGGTGTTGATAGCAGTGTTCTCACTGTTACACAAAAACCTCAGACTGACTCTAAGAATTTCGAACCAAAGAAACATAAAGCCTTCAAACCAGATTGTTTAAATTTCACATCATACATGTCAGATGGGAAACCAGATTGATTCATAATTAATGTAATTCTTAAACTGGATAATAATTATGCTAGTAACAAAACTCACCAATTGAATCTATTATGAATAGAGAAAACAAATTTGTATTATTTGACTTAGAGAACCACATGCTGACTCTGGTCATGTTCCCAGGACCATGTGACCCAGGACATGGTCTTAAAATGAAAAAATTCAGTTGTATTTGAAGCCCATTAGGGACACTGACACTAGACAACACAGTGTTGAACCATCTTTTAAATCATGGATCATTCCAGAATACATAATTGGATTTGTATTCCATATTGCTTTTTGTTTAAAGAGTTTAACAAAAACTAAAATAACCAAATCTCAATTGCAGAACAGTCTCTTTTCATTTCCTATCTGAAAGATATGAAAATGAGAAAATAGTAGATAACATTTCCAAAGGATTCAGATAGGTAGAGTTATTCTGTGAAATTGTTTTGAAATTCAAGTTGGTTTTCATGCTCTTGCAAAACTGTATTCACAAATGTCAATAAAATATTTAAGCCCAGCTTTACAATGGCTATGCTAATCCAATTTTCAATTTGCTGCTGTAATATAAATGTCAGTTCATGGGCCATAAGGTACTTACCACCCCAGCGCTCATCACACACTGTAAAGAGGGTGGTTTTATTGGCTAAGCCCGGTAACATGGAGCTACACTCCATGACGATGGCCTGAGGAATCATTATAATGCAGGAGACAATCCAGATGATGACAATGCTGTTACGGGCCCGCTTTGCTGTGCTCTTAAACATCAAAGGGTGACAGATTGCATACCATCGATCCAAGGCAATACAGCTCAGTGTGAGGACAGACACAGACACTGACACGGTCTAGAGAAAAGAAAAATCATAGTAATAGAGAAGCACCAGCTGTTAAAAGAGTTACTCTTAATATATTTACTATATGAGAAAGGTAGTCACGACATAAAAGCAAATTCAAAGTTGCCAAAAAAAAAAAAATGCATGCAAGTCCTTTCTATTTAAAAAGAAATTATATCAAAAAGAAAAATGAAATATTAGAAATATATTTTTAAATGCATGTTTATTGTTAAACATGAAAATGTATGATGAAAACTTGGCAATCTTTTTTTTATTCCAAATGTCTTAATTTAGAATATGAAATTCTTTAAATAATTACTGTAATTATTTTGTCCTGTAACTTTTCCATTGATTGGAAGAAATCATACCCTCATATAGAAAAAATAAAATAAAACACATATGTTTAGTCTAAACTGGAAAAGCCTCACTTATAAACAATAATATGTCTTTCTTCTAAATTATCATATAGACATTTGATTGAAATTATATTTAATTAACATTTTTAATTATAGGTAGCTTATTTCATATTTTCAAATAATAAGGGCTATTTGTACATCAGTGCATTTTCAACATGTAGCACCCAAGGAAAGTTATGAGTCATGTTAAAAGAGAATTCTGTATGCGAATCTCCTTATGACAGTTTGCTTATTGCTAGCCTAGGCAATGTGACTCCAAAAACTAGAAAAGTTCACCCAGTCAAAATTTTTATATCATTAACAACACCACAAATCATTCTTTAACTTGGCACATTAAGGAAATAACAACAGCACCAAAAAAAAAAAAATGTTAAAAATGTCTAGATCCACAGATCTCCATTTGATGTCCATTATGCATTTAATAAATATTTTCTTTTTAACTTCTATTTTAATTTCAGGGGTACATGTACAGGTTTGTTACATAGGTAAATGTCTGTCATGGGGTTTTGTTGTACAGATTATTTCATCACCCAGGTATTAAGCCAAGTATCCATTGCTTATTTTTCCTGATCCTCTCTCTCCTTCCACCCTCTACCCTATGAAAGGCCCCAGTGCATGTTGTTCCCCTTTATGTGTCCATGTGTTCTCATCATTTAGCTCCCACTTATAAATGAGATTATGTGGTATTTGATTTTCTGTTCCTGCATTTGTTTGCTAAGGATAACAGCCTCCAGCACCATTCATGTTGCTGCAGAGGACATGATCTCATTCTTTTTTATGGCTCCATAGTATTCTATAGTGTATGTGTACCACATTATCTTTATCTAGTCTATCATTGAAGGACATTTAGGTTGATTCCACATTTTTGTTATTGTGAATAGTATTGCAACGAATGTATACTTGCATGTCTTTAAAACAAATATTTATTAATCTATTAATAGTGGTGAGCCTTAATTGAAGACAGTAGATGTAGTCCAGTCATCTCCCTCTATTTTTCTGTCCTGGTTATATTGATCTCACAATATGTGGAAAGGGTAGATATCTCAATCTTTTACATGAGGACCTTTCTTGTTGATATGTTGATTATAGGCACAAATGAGTGAAAGAGATCTAAGAGCCAGTGCAACAGTACAGGAAGTCTCTGGGCTGTCAGGATGATCTATCTGTTCTCTCTCCCTGATCAGCTAGCTGCACACTATTGACTCACTCACTTTACAGCTTTGGGCCTAATGTGTGTGTTGTGTGTTGTGTGTTACGTGTGTGTGTGTGCTAAATGAAGGAAATCAACAGGATGAGATTCTTATCAACTATGATTCTTTTGTTTCTCTATGGGAGAAGCAGAAGAGTATAGTTGGAATCAAGTCTGCAACCAGGTTTTCTGGGCATGAATCCCATCTGACTTACGGAGTGATCTTAGGGAGGTTATTTAACCTCTCCATTCCTCGGTTTTCTCATCTGTAAAATGTGGATGATTAATAGTACCTAACCATGGAATTGTATGGACAGTTAGTTGAGATGAAAATGTCTATTCCAGGGCTGGCATGTAACTGCTGTGTGTTTGCTATTACTTATGATTATAATAATAATTATGATAATGATTATACTATTAGTTTTATCTTTCATTCTTGAGCTTGAAATTCTATATTGTAATTGGAACAGATAGCTTTTCAGAGAAGAATATTCATAAAATTACAAGTGAAAGCCTAACCTTTGCTAAATTATTGGAGACTAATATCATTCTGAGTGTAATTTTAAAGGGCTGGACTCTGTGAGAATGGGCTTAAGTTGATTAGTGACTCCTGGAAATTTCTTAGTGCTACCTTAGAGTACCTTCAACTTGCTTTCGCAAACTAATCTCACCTTATTCTCTACAACCTCGATTCCTTCTCTGCAAATAAGTTAAGCACCTCGGGCACCTCAATACCATTGCTAACCTGGGAATAGAACTATGGTTGTACAGATTTGCACAGTAGCCTTTTCATAGCTTCTGGGCTAGAGATATATTGATCCTCTCTAGCAACTAGAAGTACAAAGTGTTCATCAGGGCTTAGTAATTTATAATCCATTAATCTAATCAACATGGATAAATGGGATAGATGTAGCATTCAAATATGAATGTCATTTCTAGTGTTTCCTAATGCCATCAGGTCATAATGATCAATTCATATCAGTTCACTTGAAAGACTGACATCCAGCACCAACAGTGACCCAGGGAGCACTGCCCTTCATCACACAGAAAAGTGGGGAATATGCTAGTGTGATTTATCTAACAGTAGAATGAACCAATCCATTGAATGAACCCTTGACAATCAGTGAGTTAATATTCATTGTTTGAACTACTATATTTGCTTGTGTATTTGACACATTAATATACAATTACGTGCGGTGTATAAAATTTTCTTGGAGGTGATATAAAATTGCATTTTATCATGAGTAATTATAAGTGAAAGTTTTGTTATTGCTTTTAACTTCTAACTTCTGGGTATCTTTTTCATTTGGATTCTGATATTAGTTCAAGCCAGTCTAATAGTAAGTCATTTGAGAAATGAATCTAGTGTGGATTATGAACGTTGAGAATGAAGTGGAGAGATAATGGGAATTTTCTTCTGCCTTCAGGTACTTGGCCTTTGACCTATACCATGGGCACCCTTCACATCGGGTAATATTTGGAGATTTCCTTTAGTAGAGAAGTCCACTGTTTCATACTAGCAAATAGATATGTCAAGGTGATCTTAAATATTCACTATAAGGAGACATGAAAATTTTGCCAAATCACAGAGTTGGATGATAAACACTAATAGGTAGAAAGGTTGCAAAGTATGACTGAAAGAGAGGGAGCTTGTTTGACTACCCATTTCCCACCTCCCACATCTCACTTGGCTTTTTTTTTTTTTTTTTTTTTAATATTTTCTGTGTAGAGATTCTTCTGCAGTTAAAAAAAAAATCACTCTGAAAAAGTTACCAATGCTATTGTCATTGTTGGAAGAGAAGTGAAATACATGATAATTATTCAGCAAATAACCAAATACATATTAATTGTCTTGGAGTTATGTAATTATTAAAGATACAAAAGAGTCATTTTAATTATTTGGCCAAGCTTTATAACATTTGTGAGACTTTTAAGATTTTTGTGCATTTGCCAATGCGTTACAGCATATCACTCATAAATCTAAAGGCTGTATTGTATTTAGAAGAAAAAGAACATATAAATTATAGCAAATTAGTAAATGCCCAAATAATCTAAAATGCAACCAAATAACTTTAAAATGTAGCTGGGCATGATGTACTGTATTTTAAAATATTCAGTAAGACATAAATATCATATCAGGGATATAAGTCATTGATTTCAGAATGTCACAACTAGGGAGAAAAACTGCTCAAATTTAAATTATATGTTTATTGCCCATCGGCACTGTTCATTGCATTTGGGAAAATTCTATGAAAAATGAGGCAATAAATATCAAGAATTTTGAGATACTAGTTTTACCCATGCACGAATCTCTTGGTGCATTTATGCCTTTCAGTCAAGAAGTAATATTGGATGGTGTAACAAATGGATCTAGTCTTTTGCATCATGTGATTACCCAGTAGTTTTTTTTCCTTGCTCTATGGAGAAGAGGATCAGCTAAGGAACTGATTAGATCAGACACTGTGTGTGGAGAGGAAGACAGAATTCTTCCAGAGATGAGGATGTTCCTTGGACTGTAAGACTTGTTAAGTAGTTCTGCTGTGTGAAAGGGGACTGTCAGTGATTGCAAGAGACACCCATGCCCTGCATCACTAGCTGGTTACACTGCTTCCATTCTGTCCTCTAGCGCAAATACTCACAGGAAACTCTGAGATGCCTGCTCTGCAGAAAGCTATCGCTCTGCATTAGCACATGACTGTACCTGCCCTTATCACTTCACTTATCACCAGGGAATCTTCTGGTTCACAGAGAGAACACGAAATGTTCCCAGTCAGTTGAAGACTCTTGGCAACTGCAGCCATACCAAAACTTAAGAGAATCCTCAAAATAGTCTCCTGGGTATTTATTGAAACCGAGAGAGGTAAAAGGCTTTCTGGAAGTACCACAGAGATGATGAAATATTAGAATTATCTGAAATGTATTATTTTCCTAGTGCCTCTATGCAAACACTACCAGAGCCATTCATTTCTTACTAACTTTTCTTCTATGAGGATATTTTTCTCTGTTGTCCCATGTACTATTTCCTCAAAACAATGTGCTACTGTTCATTTTGTAATCCATTCATGATTTTCAGCAGGCTGACCCAAACTAGCTTTATAATTAAACACAATATATGCATGGAGCTTATAACTTCTATAGTATTTTCCACTTACTATTCTATAAAAAAAGTTTAACCTTAAAATTTTTTCACTTCTTTTTATTAAAGGTAACTGAGGAACTATTGAACTAAATATCTCTTTGCAACATTTCATTCCAAAAGCCTAATCAGCATAATGTCTAGTAATAGGCTATTTATGCCCCCCCCGCCCACTAATTTTTTGTTACTGGGAGACTATTTTCTGTTTCCTTAAAATATTATAGTCACCATCGGGGAGACTGCATGGAGTAACAACTGAGGATGCTGGAAGACTATGGGAAGACAAGTAGAGAGTGGTCACCATTTCACTTGCTGTCCAATTCGTAAGGGAAATCCATCCTTTAGGATGGATGTATGAATGTGAACATCATCTTATGAATCTTTTGTTTCAAGAATTTTAGAGCTATAATAACAATCAGAACACTAATCTCTGAAAGTATTCGTTCTTAATTACTGAAATGGCAATTAAATAGAAAAAGAAGCTGTTTTCACTCTTTAGGAAAGAAAAACACCTACTAATGATGATTCTGATGCTGATAATTGATGTTTATTGAGAACATACTGTTTTTATAAAATCATCATCTTCCAGAGGGTAATCACTGAGCCAAGTTATTTATATTAATTATCTAAGTAAATGGTCACAGCAACCATATGAGGTAGATCTCATTAAAATTATTCTTTTAGATAAGTGAATTGCAACTATTTGGCTTGATAGCATATAATTGGTGAATGGTAGAATGGAGATTCCAAATCTGGTAGTTTGAATTAGAATCTACACTAAAACCTGTTCATGGCACTGATTTGACCAAGTAGGTCTTAATTCTTCAGTATAAAATAAAATCACTGGTAAAAACAAATATCCTCAATGATTTGGACTGGAAGATAATTAATTGGTTCAAGAGAAAGATCAATAATTGGTTTGGGGAGATCATTAATTGGTTAAATCATTGATTGGTTCAAGTTTCTTATTTAACAATGGGGAAATTAGGAATCAAAAAAGTTTGTGCAAAGTCAAACTTTTGGAATCAAACAAGGAATCAAACAAGTTGTGCAAAAATTTTTGTGCAGCATCTAATGATGCTTGACAGATTGTCACTTTATTTTTACCCAGAACTTAACTCATTTCCCCATAAATTCTCAAGTATTATTTTCCTTCAGTTTGCCAATGCCTTAGGCAAATATATTTTTCAATTCACTAGTTAACTTACCATAAGGGTCATGGTTATGACTGAACATTTTTTTAGTAGTTTCAAAAAAAACATAAAAAAACAATTACCTGTAGATAAGGAATCACTTTGCAAAGGGACTGTCCAAAAAACCAGGTCTCAGTGATATCCACAAGCAGTGTGGCTGGAAGGCAGGTAATGGTCACAAGCACATCAGCCAGAGAAAGATTGACTATGAAGTAGTTGGTTACTGTCCTCATGTGGTGGTTCTTCCACACTGCCACACAAACTAATTTGAAAAGAAAAAGGAATGGTCACTCAACAAAGAAAATAGGTATTGGTGAGGAAACAATGTCAATATTTCTATAAAGTCCACAAATATGTATTTGAAAGGAAAAATACTTGAAGGCCATGTTGTGTTTTCACTGAATCTGTCAATCTGTGTGAATGCTAAGTACATGCTTAAAATCAGTTCATTTGCCTTGCATGATACTTCTCAATAAATCATAAGGCTGTATTTATTTTCACTTGATTTTGAATTGCAAGTTTCAGAAGTTTTAAAATGGTCTTGGATTCATCTTTCTATTCCCTCAGTACTCAATATGTAGTAGAGTCTCAAGAAATGGTTGCTGAGTTAAGATAAATTAGGAACTAGCAATTTTTATTGCACTGTAGTGTTTACCTCATCCATGACCTTGACCCGTATCTGCTCCTAAATCCTGCATTTGGAACTTTTAACAAATAGTTTTTTTTAAGGTGAGAGCCAAAAATTATTCATCTCCCACCATTGCCAAATACTGAGCTAGATGGTTCATACACTTATGTTTTTAATGCTGACAACAATCTTAAGGGACAATGATATTACCCACATTTTATAAAAGAGGAAGCGGAGACACAGGAAATTAATTCACAAAACTTGTCTGAGGACATATGGGCTCACAAAATATAAAACTACAGCTATAACTTGACTTTAGCCCCAATACTTGTGGTCTTTTCACCACATGGGTTGCCTTCTTTGGTGAAAATGAGAGTACTGTATTAAAGTACATATAAGTTCCAGACACTCAATTTTGCCTCCTTGCTATTACCTTAGGGCCTCTAAAAATCACCCTGTAATCAAACATAGTTTTCAATACTTTCATAGCCAGCCTCCCTCATTGCCTTGTAGTATATCCCCAGTTCAAACGCTGTCCTGTCTCATTCAGTTGCTCTTTACTGAAAGAACATCCAGTTCCTCCATTCTCTGTCCTCCCTTGGTCTGACATATATAAAAGTTACATAATCACTAGCTCTGGAGTTATACAGGTGTACACACTGTCATCACATCTATTCATGGGTTTGCTTCATTGAAAGTTACTGAATTTGTCTGGGGCATCACAAACTTGTCAGAGCTGTCACCCATGCACCCAAATAATGCAGGGATTAGTATCTTTATATAGTGAATAAATAAAAACTAATTTTGTTACATTTAAATCACTGAATGAGGATTTCTTTTGACAATTATGTAACTCTTATTAATAGTTTTGTAAGCTGGAAAACGTTCTTACTAGTTCCTGAAGCTGAAATTGGCTGTCAGCTATCAACAGATGTCAATTTAACAAAATACCTGGATTTTGGAGGATTTACTTTTGAAAACTTCACATCATCCTCTAACTCTTGCGTGGTAATATCCAAAACTCAGGTAAACCTTAATCAGAGTAGCTGTAGTCGTTATTATTTGAAAATGATGCCATTGAGTGATTTATTTTCTTTTT
>NW_012118599.1:1772030-1783658 GCF_000951035.1 Colobus angolensis palliatus
GGCCTCCCAAAGTGCTGGGATTACAGGCTTGAGCCACCGCGCCCGGCCGAGTGATTTATTTTCTATAAACACTTGAAACACACACACACACACACACACACACACACACACACACACACAAACCCATCCTAGCAGTTGACAAACACATTATCACAGTTTGTTATGAGAAAATTGACAAAAAATATTATATTTCTGGTACTTGGTCAACAAGTTGTCCAAATAGTACAATATTAGATCTAGAAAAATGCACAGGACTTTTAGAAAACATGCAATTATTTCTAATCTTTTAACCCTGTATTTTGGACACGAGGAATGGTGCTGGTGGGAAGACTTAATGTATTATATCTAGGCAATCTAGATAATAGTAGAGCAAGTATATGTTCAAAAACACTTCTTTAGTCATTACTATGTGCTGTGCCTTGTTCTAAGCATTTTAAATTATTAACTAGTGACATGATAGTAACATTATGAAGTGAATAGTATTAATATCTCTGTTTAACAGATGAGAAAATAAGGAGAGAGAAGTTAAGGGGCCTGCCTAAGAAAAAATTAAGTACTGGAGTACGTAAAAGTAAAACTAAGTACTATATCTTGAATTTTAAGTCTTATCCGCCATGCTATATCATCCATATATCCTCTTGATTGGAGCAGAAAATGAAAAGGAAGCTACCAACGTCTATTTGACAGGGCTTTAAGATAGGATCATATAATTTTTCACTTGGAGGTTATTCAGTCTAACCTTCCATCTGATGCAGGAGTAATCACCTCTGCACCATCTCTGATTCATCCTGCTTGAACATTTATAATACTAGGTAATTTAAAACCTGCTGAAGCCCTTGAGTTCATTTTGTAGTGGCTTTAATTACTGGCAAGTTCTTGTACATGTTCTGTTTTCCCTTCATTTCTGCTTACTACATCCTAATTATTTCTTGGAACTGAATGAATAAACTTTACCTATTTACGTACATTGTATTTGTTTTCTAGGGCTGCTGTAATAAAGTACCATAAACCTGGTGTCTTAAAACAATACAAACTTATTGTCTCACAGTTCTGGAGCTAGAAGTCTCAAATCAAGGTGTTAGCAGGGCTGTCCTGTCTCTGAAAGCTGTAGTAAAATTCTTCTTTGTCTCTTCGTATTTTCTGGTGGTTTGCAGGCAATCTTTGGTGCTCTTTGGCTTGCAGCAGTATAACTCCAATTTCTGCCTTTGTCAGTGCCTGACATTCTACTGTGTTTCTATCTTCACATGGCCATCATCTTATAAGGATCCCAGTCATATTGGATTAAAGGCTCACCCTACTGCAATATGACTTTACCATATCAAATCACATCTGCAATGACCCCATTTCCAAATAAGGTCACATTCTGAGTAATGATCATTAGGACTTAATCATATCTTTTTGGAGAAACAGAATTCAAATCATAAAGGCGCTCATTCAAGTATTTAACAACCAGAGCTATGCCCACTTCCCCAGCTTATGCTTCTCCAGCCTAAAGATCATCAGAATCTATCATGTGAAACTTTTGGGTTTTTCATTCCCCATCACCCTGGTTATTTTATTCTGAACACACTTCAGATTATTAGTAATAGCTCTCAGTGAGCTATCCATAACTGCAGTCATTTCTCCAGGTGCATTCTACCCAGAGCAGCAATGAGAAGGATGATTGATTTGGTTATTGTCACTCTATTAAGATAGCATTATATATATAATATATATATTATATATATAATGTATATAATATATATATAATATAATATATAATATATATATAATATATATATTAAATTATATATTAAATATAATATATATATAATATATATATATTATACACACACACACACACACACACATTGGTTCCCTTGTTTAGATGCTAGGTTATTTACCTTTCAATCCTAAGAAGAAATAAAAAGTAAAAAAAGATGTTTATAAAGAAAGCTATTGGGATAATTGGATACATTTGAATTTTGAGTTTGTGTTAGATAATATTACTGTGCCACTTAAAAATATGTTAAGTGTGGTTGTCACAATATGTCCATTCAAATATTTAAAGACTGTGGCTCTGCCCAAATATCAAATGAATCTTAAGCAAAATGAACAAAGCTGGAGGTATCATATTAACTGACTTCAAATTATACTATAAGGCTATAGTAACCAAAACAGCATGATACTATTAATAGTATAAAAATAGACATATGGATCAATAGAACATAAAAGAAAACTCAGAAATAAAGTCACATTCCTACAGCCAATTTATCTTCAACAAAGTCAACAAAAATAGACACTGGGGAAAGGACACCTTATTCAATAAATGGTGCTGGGAAAATTGGATTAGCCACATGTAGAAGAACAAAACTGAACCCATATCTCTCACCATATACAAATAGCAACTGAAGATGGATTATAGACTTAAAAGTAAGATGTGAAACTCTAGAAACCCTGGAAGAAAACCTAGTATCTGTCTTTAAATGGACTATTCAGAACTACACATATACCTACAAGAGCACATCCTCTAAATTTCTGTTAGACAAACATCTGTTTATTCAGTAACCCACTCACCCATGCAAAGTTCTAAAAGAACAAAGTAAACATCACCTTCTCCTGAGAGCACACTGAATTTATACAAGTTAAAGTTATCGCTGGACTTTATGCTTCTCTGAAATATAATAACCTTCCATTTTCTCCCATTAATTATGCTTGAAATCTCCAAAATATCTCTTTCCTCTATTACATTCTTTCTATTCCTATTGCAAATACCCAATGTATTTTAGCTAGAGTATTGCAGTGATCTCCTAATAGTTTCTCCTGCATTGTGCCTGTCTGTACTCCTATATATTTTATCCATTAATGTCATTAATGGATAAATGCCATAAAATAATAAAATAAATGTCATAAAATGGATAAAATCCATTAATGTCTTTAATGGATAAAATATATAGGAGTACAGACAGACACAATGTCTTGTTGTATTAACTCTTCCATTTCACTGAGAGCTCTCTTTTCTCCTGGACAGTACACAATTCTCAGATGGCCAATAGTAACTGTGTTTCAGTTGAATTTTTGCCCTTTATCCTCTATAATGTTTCCCATAAAATACACAGAGCAGCTGAGTGAATCTGATATTTCACTGTGTATCAAACATATTCCATGCCCAGGCCATCACTCATACCATTCCTCTGTCTGGAAATGGCCCATATTCCATTTCAATAGCTTTTTAACTAATTAAATACTACCCAAAACTATCCAAAATCAACTGATCAACCAACCAAATAAAAAAGTTTATGCTTCACAAAATATATTTTAATCAGATTAAATTAACATGACTTCTTTCTTCTTTGATACCCAATCACATGTCGTACCCTTCATGGCCATAAATTGCATTCTATAATTACTGTGGATCATTGTGAATTCCTTTTGTATTTTTTATTCTCACTCTACTGGCACAAAGGCTCTTTATCATTATAAGCTGCCTTTTCTCTTTCCCTTACTTTGCCAAGTTTCTGCTGCTTTTCTCCCAGCAAAAATACTGCCTATAATACACTCTGCAGTAACTATGTATGGAATCGATTTGCTCATAAACTTAGAGTATGTTGCTGCCATTGGTATGGTATATTTTCCTATGAGCAAATTCTTTTAAAGGAGAAAAAAGGCCCAATGGCTAAACAGAAAATTTACTTTCTTCATTTCTTTTGAGTGAAATCTGAGAGCTTACAGAGAACTTAGCTGTTTGTCAATACTCTCTTAGACTTAAAGCAGGCTATGGTTCTCAATTCGCCATGTACAGTCCTCCAATGAACTTTGGTAAGCCCCAGGACCTGAACTTGATACCACATTTTAAATCAGTTCTGTGAATAACCATTAAGCACCAACATTAAAGTCAACGTATGGTTAGTCTGTATTTAAAAGCCTGCCCTCATTAACCAGGAATAAGTGAGGAATAATTGAGCATATGAGGGTGAAAGAAGATAGCAGAAGGCAAGAATGCAGATTCAATGAATTCTTGAATTCCACCTCCAACATGGGCTTTATTGAAATAGTATTTTTGAATTGCAGAGGTGCCAAGAAGATACAAATTTTTTTTCCTTTATCTTTCAGACTGTCATTTGTCTTACCAGCTCTTTCTCTGAAAGAATCAGATGATATATAGCTCCTGTACATTCTCTGTAAGACATGGAAAGTGGCTCAAGCTGCATGAGAACATCTGCAGCCATGATGCAAAGAAGGATATCTTTATAAAATGTGTTAAATAATATTCAGATATAGGCTTTATGATGTAAGTTATTTTCCTGTTATTTTATGGGCTCAAGACGAAACTGATTTTCAAATGGGAAAATAATACGTTATTTTTAAAAAGGCCTTTGCCATTATTTCACTTATAATAAACTGGCTTTTGTTTTAGTATCTTACAGATTGTATATGAGCAAAATTACATTCCAAAACCAATACTTGCACTTAGACAAATGTAAACTAAAGTGATACACTGGTGCTAACACTGGATTAAGAACATGTAAACTGCATGTGTAAGATTGCATCTCTTATTAAACATATACTTGGGCCTTGAAATGTCAACTAATAATTGACTATAAAATTTATGATATTGTGATGTGATTGGACATGATACATAATTGGTAGACCACTGAGTGTCTCAAAAGGATCTGTACTAAATATATCAATTTTATTTAAAGAATTTGCTTATTTATTTAATTTTGGTTATATTAAAATAAGGTAAAAACAGAAAACAGAAAAAACAATGATTACATGATTCCACAAATATGAGGTACTCAGAGCAATCAAATCAGACAGATAGAAAGTAGAATTTTTTTCTCCCCAGGAGCTAGGAGAAGAGGGGAAGGAGATATTATTGTTTCATGAATACAGAGTTTCAGTTTTAAAAAATGTTAAATGTTCTGGAGGTGGATAGTGGCGATAGTTGCACTATAAGGTGAATATACTCAATGTCATTGAACTATACACTTAAAACTGATTAAGTTGTTGAATTGTATATTATGTATATTTTACCAGAATTTAAAAAGTTAGTTGCTGGCTGGGCACGGTGGCTCATGCCTGTAATCCCAGCATTTTGGGAGGCCGAGGTGGGTGGATCCCCTGAGATCAGGAATTCGAGACCAGACTGCCAACAGGGTGAAACCCTGTCTCTACTAAAAAATACAAAAATTAGCCAGGCTTGGTGGCGGGAGCCTGTAATCCCGGCTACTCAGGAGGCTGAGGCAGGATAATCGCTCAAACCCGGGAGGTGGAGGCTGCTGTGAGCCGAGACTGCACCACTGAACTCCATCCTGGACGACAGAGTGAGGCTCCATCTCAAAAAAAAAAAAAAAAAAATAGTTGCCACCACAAGACAGACTACAAAATGTGAAATACACTTTGAACTAATGGTGCTGTCCCTCGGAAACCTTCAATAGAGAATGAAAATGCCCAGGGATAATCTTAATGACTCATTTTATAAATATGATGCTTTTTAAAAGATTGAAAGAAAACACAATTCTTCAAAAAACCTGAGTTCTAATATATTAATGCAATGTTAATCACAGCAACTGTGATTTTTATATGCAATTCAAATTATTTTTGAAACAAAGTATTATTTGTAGTAAGTTGTGATATTTCAGTTTAGATATTATCTTAATAAAACACTTTACAAATTCTTGGTTGTTTATTTAATTTACATACATAAGTACATAAATAAATAAATAGTATAACAACTTCTTGATTGTTATTTGTTATATTATACACATAAAAAATCAGGAAACAACTTGGCCAAAATATACTGTAGTTCCACCGTTTGCCACAAAGTGTCAGTGAAAGCCTTTGAACCTGCTTCCATTGTCACTTCTGGAATGAGTTTTAAGCATTACATTCATTGTAATATCTTTTATAATGTAGAACTGAGTATATTTGTTTGAAGTCGGATTTTCTAGATAGAAAATAATGTTTAAAGAAGGATAAAATGGCCAACACCTTCTCAATTAAATATGAGTAAGGGAACGTGAAATAAAACATTTCTAAATGAAAAAGAAAAAAATGCAACTGAATACATAGGAAAGAAAGCCTATATTTAACTCCCATTTTCAAAAAACCTACCTTGAAACAGGTCATGGAATGGAGTCATCCAAAATCATTACAGTGTCCAGATTAAAGAAGCTGGGAAGCTGACCATGAGTATTATCTTTAAAAGGTAAAACAAACCCTCCACCAAACCCTGAGGCATTTTTCTTTTTCTTGTTTTCACTCCATCCCACTGCTATGGCATTGGCCCTCTTTCTATTGCTAGTTTTACCCCTTTCTCTTCCTGGGCCAATATGTCTGTCTCGATCTCCCTTTCTCCATCTACACACCTTGGCAAAGTTGTCCCCAAATCTCCATCTCAGAAGAACTACATGCAAACGTGCCACTTCCTGTTTTACAACGCAGACAAATGGAGGACTGTTAAGAAGTGCATCTGTGTTGTGAAATGTGCCACCCAAAAGGTTATCTAATATGAATATAAATAAAACTTTTAAAACAATTTACTGGCCAGGCACTGTGGTTCACGCCTGTAATCCCAGCACTTTGGGAGGACGAGAGGGGCAGATAACCTGAGGTCAGGAGTTCAAGACTGGTCTGGCCAACATGGCGAAACCCCATCTCTACAAAAATACAAAAATTAGCTGGGCATGGTGGTGTGTGCCTGTAATCCCAGCTACTCCGGAGGCTAAGGCGGGAGAATCTCTTGGACCTAAGAGGCGGGGGTTGCAGTGAGCCAAGATGGCGCCACTGCACTCCAGCCTGGGCGAGAGAGTGAGACTCCGTCTCAAAAAAACAAAACCAAAAACAAACACAAAACCAATTTACCACATATGCACAAACAGCACTATATCTTAAATGTGTTTTGGTTTTAATTTCCTCAAGAAAATATAAAAGTCTCTAATTAGATAAATGTTTTCTCACTGGCACTTGCTCATTATGCTCAAAAGTGAGAACTTTTATCAATCAATGGTGTCTCTGTAGTGTTGATAACCGTTAGGTACAGTGGAGAATAATTAATATATCACAATTAATAATTTGTCTTGAAGGCGATTTAGAAAGAGTATCTTCACACACACAAATGTGCAGGAAGAAAATGCATAGAGGAATGCTATACCACTGAATCCTGTGATTATTATTTCTACAGAAATCAAATCCATAAACAAATTCTTCAGATAGGTAAAATACGGTGAAGAAAGTGGGAAAATAGGCTTGACTTATCAGCTGTCTCTGAGTGGCATGATTTCTCCCAGGGAGGGGCTCAACCACAAATTGGCACCAAGCCTGCTGGCACCAAGAACTGCCAGAGAACAAAACAGCAGTGTTATTAATAGAGCTTCACAGGCCTTTAGGGCTGGCCTGAGGAGAAGAGAGAAGGTTCCATAGTTTCAGTGTTCTATTAATGGCTATACCTGGTAGTTACAGTTTCACTTCAGTAAAATTTGTTTTAGAGGAAATGACAACCTTTTGGTTACACACATCTTTTTACACTTTGTAGATAAGCCATTACAAGTCCCTGTTCCCAGTGTGATGTCTTAGAAACGCACCTGGATTTTGACCCTGTTCTCAGAACTCCTCAGGGCCATAAAGTCAGTCCTTCTCTTTGATCTTTTTGCATTAATTAACATACACAAGCAACCAATCCTGTCCTCCCCAAGACATTTGACTTCTGTTCATCTTACTACCTGCAATGAATTTATTTTGGGGGACTCTTCTGTAGAAATGCTTTTCTCTTTCACCACATATCTGTCTTTAATCCACTTGTCTTTTGTTCTTTCATTATCTTTCATTAGTTGTTCTTACTGATTCTCACAACTTTATGTCTTATCTATAGAAGACCAACACAATATTATAATTCAAAGTTATACCTCTAGTTCTTGCTCTCGCTCTTACTTTGCATACCAGAATTTCTGACTACAACTGTTTTTGTCTTCTAGATGTTCTATCTTTCTATTAAACTCAACTTATGAATCATGAAATGTATGTGGGTGTGTGGGTGTGTGAGTGTGTTTGTGTGTGTGTGTATTCAGTTAAAACATTTGGATACCGTCCTGCAGACTATGGAGAATTGGAAAATTACAAAATTACTGAGGGATTTTAAGCAACAGAATGGCAACATCCTTTTTCAAAGATGACTTAGGGGGATATGTGGAAAATATATGTCTTTATGTTGGAAGCAGGGAGATTAATATTGACAGTTTTAAAATTCCAAGAAAGCAAATTGGTAACCAAACAATGGAAAAAGGTGAATTCCAAAAATAACAATGAGGTTGAAATATCAGGCCTTAGTGAGGGATTAGATATGAGGAGGAGAGAGTAAGGAGAACTAAGGATGATGAGCAGGTATATTGCTTGACAGCTGGGGGTGCTCACTGAGCTAGGAGATAAAGGATAATGAGGTAGCTTTGTTTGGAAGAGCAGAGAGATGAGAAATTCAACTTTGTATATGTAATTGTGAAGCACCTGTGAGTTGTCTTAGTGTCAATATCCAGTCGACATTTAGATTTATGGTTCTATACTTCAGGGGATATAATTTCTTTACATGTAAATATTTGGGATTCATCAGAATAGAAATAGTGATGAAAGCTTGTGGAGTGGATAAGATCAACCAGTAACAGAATTATAGTAAGAAGGGAAGAACCTAAATCATCTCCAGAAAACTGTGTAGTTTCAACCACATATTCCTGATTGGGAATATCCAGGAAGTGACAATTGATCTCTGAAGTACTAAATATTGTAGTACAAAAGTATACATTTGTTTTACTATTACAAAATGTTTCTATTTCTGGTAATGGCAGATAAGCTTACTGCAGAACAAACTTCCCACCTAAAACAATCAGAAGTGTTACACATTTCTTTAAGACATTGGAAAGCTACTAAGGCAGAAGGGACATCAAAGCCAATATCCTGGAGAAAATGCAAGGGGGAGATGCTCTGGCATTTAGCACCTCTTTTCTTCACAAACTTTTTGGCAATTTGCAAACACTAGCTAAGAACAGGAGAAGAGAAACAGAGAACAAAGCAGATAATAGGAGATGCTGAATAGGAAATTTAGTAGTCTAACCAAAAATAAGATGATAATTGGAGTCAAGGCCTATCAAATAGGTAAACAACCCTGGCTTTCAGCTGTAACTTCAAGTTCTGAACTCTAATAGGGATAAATCCGAAGTAGACAAGCTCTCCTAAAGAATGAAGCCCAGCTTCCAATGCCTCCAGTGACTGACGGGATAGTGGTTTTCTGTCCCAACACTAGCTGCTGGCCAAAGCAAAAGCAAATTCTCTATGAAAGAAGATAACATTATCTAGAACATCAGATAATTTCTACAATTTTTCATAAAATATCTCAGAAATTTTTAAATGAATTAATAAGGTCAAGAAATTAGATGTATTATAAAGAATATAAAAAATAGAAAAATAGTCCAAGGAAATTATAGAACTTAAAAATAGGTGAACTGGAAACACAACAAATAAATTTAACAGAAAGATTAGATAGAACCATCTAATAGGAATATACAAACTAATAGAAAATATCTAAGCTAAAGAACAGAGAGGAAAAAAGGAAAATGCAGAAGAGTGTGACTAACACATGGTGAAAATTCTACTATACATGTGATTGGATTCTCAGCATGTGTGTATAGAAGTAGCCTGAGACAAAAGCAATGTTTAAAAACATATTGGCAAGGCAAAGATATTATCTAAGAATTTTCCAAAATGAATTAAAGGTGTATATTTATAGATTTAAGAAGTGTTATAAATTTCAACTAGGATTAAAATATAAGAGAAAATCACACCCACTTATATTATCATAAAACTGCTGAAAAACCAATAACAAAAGGAAAAATCTTAAAGCAAGAAGAAAAAAATGCATCACCTCCAAATTGTCATATTGGGATTGACAGCTAAATTCTCAAAAGTTAATATCTACAAATATTTTACTAATTCTCATAAACAGTCTTTTGCTCAGTGACCAGGAATAAGTTCACAAAGTCTTTTATGGTATTTCTATTTAGCATTGTGCTGCAGCAATGGTAATAAAGCAATAAAAATAAATAAAATAATGAAGTTTGGAAAGGATTAAATAAAACCTATCATTATCCACAGAGGGCATACTTATTAAGAGTGAAAGAATCTCCAGATAAACTACTAATCTTAATAAATACCTTTATAACACTTGCTGAATATAAAACAATATATAACATAAGAGCTATGTGAAATTGATATATAAAATATAATGTATATATACAAAATCAATTCTGTTTCTATTAAACAAAAACAACCAGAAAATGCAATTTAAATAGATGATACTATTGACAATAGAATAATAAATGTTCAACAACTAGGAAAAAATTAATGAGAAACACATGATTTCTACACTGTAAGATATGAGGAATATGAAAAATAACCGAAATGGATAGGGGGATATACCATACTCACGGAATAGAACAATAAGTATTGTAAGGCTGTGAGTTTTCTCTAAAATTGATATATGGATTCAACGCATTCCAAATTAAAGTTCTAGCATTCTTTTGGTAAAGACTGGCAAGCAGATTTTAAAATTTATATAAAATACAGTGGACCAAAATTAGTACTAAATTGTGGAAAACCAAATTTCAAGGATTCACATTAGCTATCAAATATTAACACAAAGAGTCAGTAAACAAAACAGTATAGTATTGGTACAAGGACAGAAATGTAGATCAAGGGAATAGAATAACAATTGAGATCCAAAACAAGAACAAAACAAACAAAAAATGTTGAGATCCACACCTACATATATAAGGACTCCTGACATATGACAAAAGTGCCATGTACTGCAATATCAAAGAAGTATCTTTTCTACAAGTGATACTGAATAAATTCGTATCTACATAGAAAACATAAAAAATTGATTTCTATATCACATCATATAGAAACATAAATTCCAAGTTACTTAAAGATCTAAATTCGACAGTTAAAAAATAAAATTCCCGAATTGCCTGCCTGACAGCTTTGAAGAGATTAGTGGATCCCCCAGCACTGAGGTTGAGATCTGAGAATGGACAGACTGCCTGCTCAAGTGGGTCCCTGACCCCGAGTAGCCTAACTGGGAGACATCCCCCACTAGGTGCAGACTGACACCTCACACCTCACATGGCGGGGTACGCCCCTGAGACAAAGCTTCCAGAGCAAGAATCAGACAGCAACACTCACTGTACAGCATTATTCTATCTTCTGCAGCCTCCTCTGCTGATACCCAGGCAAACAGGGTCTGGAGTGGACCTTAAGCAAACTCCAACAGACTTACAGCTGAGGATCCTGACTGTTAGAACGAAAACTAACAGAAAGGACACCCACAACAAAACCCCATCAGGATGTCACCATCATCAAAGACCAAAGGTAGATAACACCACAAAGATGGGGAAAAAGCAGTGCAGAAAAGCTGGAAATTCAAAAAGTCAGAGCACTTCTCCCCCTCCAAAGGAACACAGCTCATTGCCGGCAACAGAACAAAGCTGGATGAAGAATGACTTTGATGAGTTGAGAGAAGAAGGCTTCAGTCGATCAAACTTCTCAGAGCTAAAGGAGGAACTATGTAACCAGCGCAAAGAAACTAAAAACCTTGAAAAAAGA